>NW_004524829.1:2500365-2518704 GCF_000260255.1 Octodon degus | reverse complement strand
AATATAAATATAAATAAATAAATAAAAATAAACACATGATTTGAAAGGAAAATATCTAGCTATTTTTTAAGAATGTGTTCATACTTAAATGGTCTTAGATTGCCCTCTGTGTTATAGTTTCATACAAAATAGTTGTAACGTCCTGGGTTTCATAATGTTAAGTGGAAAACATTGAAATTCTCCAACTGAACAAGTACACAAGGGTTTATATGTTATTATTTTTTGTTAAAATATAGAGAGATAGAATAGCTTACTGGAATATAAGAGCCGAGTAACCATGCTGCTAATGGAGAAAGGCTATTTTCACAGAACCAGTGTTTTTCCCCATCCCATCTCCATTCAATGTTAATCAAAACATACTGTTGACTATTTACTTAAGCAAATGTTTGAATGATTGCGGACATATGCTACTGTAGGTACAATAAAAATATGAAGAAGCCCAAAATAATAGAGAAACTATGCTATAGTGATCAGTCTGTGGCAGAACAGACTTTTTTCTAATTAAGAATACATTCTTAGTCTGTAAGAACAATGTTCTTGAGTAAAATAGCAGGCTCTTTTTTTAGTGAAATGTGTTGGTTACATCTTCACCCTCCAGTCATGATTGTGCAGGGATCCGCTTCCTTGCTTGGTTGCCCATCAAGTTGGAAACTGTTCTCCCTAAGTAACCAACTCTTGTCATTCACGGTTGGCTTTCATTAGTTCATTAAGTGATGTGTGACTCTTCGTGTTAAACAGCACCCCAACCCATGTGCTCACCACTTTCACAATAGTGTTATTCTTGGTCTTGTCAGTCTCCTTGGCCTTCTCACTGGCCACAGCAGATGCTCAAAACTTCTCAGTTGCCATGTCACAAAAGAGGCACACACAAGTCCACACTGAACAAGCACGTTAGTAATACAGAGTGACAGCAGCAACCCCACTTTCAACTGGGTTGTTGTTCAGAAATTGTTCTTTAATTTCAGAGTATTTAAAGGTGTTCCAGTTCTCCTTTTGTAATGGATTTCTACTTTAGTTTTATTGTAGTGTGAAGGCAGACATTGATTGTTTTTTGTTTTTACATTTGCTAAGGTACATTTAACAGCATAGAATGTGGTTGATCTTGGTGTCCAGTGCACATGAGTTTAAAAAGAATGTGTATGTGATCTGCTGTTGTTAGATGTCAGTAGTGTCCAGTTCTGTGGTGGGGCTGCTGAGTTGAGCTGTGTCCATACTGCTTTTATGCCTGCTGGACCTGTCCATTTCTCAGAGAGGGATGTTAAAGTCTCTGCTATATTTAGAGGATTCATCTGGAGGTTTTTTGTCCAGTTATTGCCTCATATGTTTTGATGCTGTGTATATACATTACTATGTTTTTCTGGAGTATTGGCCCCTCTATAGGCTAATGCCCATCTTTATCCATGGTAACTTTTCTTATTCTCAAGTTGGCATCTCTGAAATATAAATTTAGCAGTCCCACTTTCTTCTCTTCACTGTTAGCATGGTATATCTTTCTCCATTTTTATGCTTTTAATCTGTATGGCTTTCAAGTGGATTTTTCATAAACAATAAATAGTGGATCATGTTTTGTGAATCTCTCTGACAATTTCTGTCATTTAATTGGTGTATTTGAACCATTAATGTGTAGAGTGATTATTGTTATATTTAAATTAATATCTATCATTTATTACGGTTTTCTATGTGCCCCTTATACGTTGTTCTTATGTCTAGTTCTTTCTTTCATGATTTTAATTGAACATCTGATTTCATGTTTCAACATAACATTTTTTTTTTTAATTTTGGTGGTTGACTTAGAGTTTGCAGTATTCATTTATAACTAATCAAAGTCCATTTTCAAATAACACAGTGTTATTTGATGAATAGTTCAAGTGTATTTTATTTGTTTTGAGACAG
The DNA here is from genome assembly GCF_000260255.1 of Octodon degus. Lineage (NCBI taxonomy): Eukaryota > Metazoa > Chordata > Mammalia > Rodentia > Octodontidae > Octodon > Octodon degus. The sequence goes on along the minus strand of NW_004524829.1, from coordinate 2,516,811 downwards.
AGTCTTACTATGTAGCTCAGGCTGGCCTCAAATTCACTGTAATCCTCCTGCTTCAGCTTCCATAATGCTGGAATTGCAGGCCTGTGCTGTCCCACCCAGCTCAAGTACCTTTTAGTAACAGAGCATCCCTAATTCTAAGTATCTTATTGCTATTAATTTTGCAAACTGTTATCTGTTATCATTAAGTATAAGAAAGATTTTTTTATTTCACCCTCATTTTTCCCTTTGGCACTGTTCTTTTATGTATGTCAGTTTCTGACCTCTATCTTTTTCCTTTTATCTATACAATTCATATTTAATGTGTCTTTCATGATAGACCTTTTGGCATTAAATATCCTGTGTTTGATTTGCTTGGAAAGTCTTTATTTCTTCTTTACTTTGGAAAGATAATTTCTCATTGTATAGAATTCTGAGTTGATGTCAGTACTTTAAATATTTTGTACCCCTTTTTTGCTTGCATAATTTCTGAGGTAAAGTTGAGTGGAATACTTATTGTTAGTTCTCTATAGGTTAAGTTTTCTTTCTCTGATGTTTTTGCTTTTTCAAGATTTTTAGTGTATCTGTGATTTTTCTGAACTTTGAACAGGATATGTTTAGGAGTAATTTTCTGGCTATTTATCCTACTTAGTATTCGCTGAGTTTCCTGGATTTGTGGATTAGTGTCTGATTATTTTAGGAAACTTTCAGTTGTTATTGTTTTTGTTTCTTCTTTCTCTTCTGTGATAGACTGAGTGTCTCTTATCTAAATGCTTGAGACTAAGCATGTCTTGAATATTGGATTTTTAAAAATATTTGCCATATACAATGTGATATATTGGGCACAAGACCCAAATATAAACACAGAACTGATTTGTATTTCACATACGCCCTGTATAAGTAATCTGAAGTCATTTTATGCAATATTTTGAGTCCCTGAGCCCTCACTATGATCTACTGAAGGTCGCTGTGGGATGTCCTCCTTAGGGTGTCGTCATGTGTGCATGCAAACAGTTGCAAGTCTTGGAGAAGGGCAGAGTTTGCATTTTCAGATTAGAGATTTTCAACCTGTATTTTCCTTATGCTTTTACTATATCTTTCATAGTGGTCCCAGAGAGCTTGCTTGGATAGTCTGTTTCTTTTCCCAGTCTTTCTTTCTTCTTTCTTTTTTCTTTTTTTCTTTTCTTTTTTTTTTTTTTTTTGCATTTACTTTTCAATTTTGAACATTTCTGTTGTCAACCATAAGTTCAGAGAGGATTTCCTCAGCTGACTCCAATTTGTTAATGGGGAAGGAAGTGTTTTACTTTGTTTTTTGGGATGCTGGTATAAAGACATGAATTTTAAGATATTTTAAACTCTTGCTGAAAAAATCAGAGGGCTATACAACTTTGAGAAATGCTCCTGGGTAGAAAAGAGCCAATATTCTAAAACTTGAATTATCTGAAATTAACTTGATTAATTGATGTAGTGTTGTGATAACTAACTGTAAGTACAGTGCACTTTTGAAAGAGTAATAAAAGGTTTCCAGAGTTAAGTGTCGGTGGATTCTAGGACCATTGAACTACTATCTCTTAAAGCATAGCATAGGGTCACATAATTAAAATTTAGATGCTATTTGAAAAATATAGACCATTCAGGAGAGAAATACTCCAGCCTAGAGAAGATCTAAGCTTATGAGAAATGTTTTTCTAGTAAATATAATTCCAGTCCATAGGCACAATCTGTTCTATTTATGAACAGTACCAGGGCATTTATTTAGCTGTTGAGGGGGAAAAATGTAGGTAAATATGAAAATGAGTTCCAAATTTATTAAACATTTAGAAGTTACTCATTGCACATGTATATGCATAATTATAGTGCTGGCTGAGAAGTTGTAAGTATAGTATATTACCAAAGGAAGAGGTAAAAAATGTAATAGATAGCATACAAGATAAAAAGGCATAGTATCTTTCCTAATGTAGTTATGCTTCAGAAGGTAAGTGGGAAAATGAGAGGAAAATTTGTATATTGAATTTTTATAAATCTTACTGTAAAAGAAGAAGCTTCTCAGAAAAGAAAAATAACACTGCATATTGACAACAAATTGGCAATGGATAATAAAGATAGTAAGTCTGGAAGAAAGCATCTTGAAAAATACATATTAAAATCATTTTAATTTTGATATATTTAATAGTGATTAAGTATAGTAAAATGTTTACAGGCACATGCCTGTAATCTCAGCACTCCAGAGGCTGGGGCAGGAAGATGGCCATGAGTCTGAGGCCAGCCTGGGCTACACAGTGAGTTCAAAGGTTAGCCTTGAACTACCTAGCAGAAACCCTATCTCAAAAAACAAAGCAGAAACACCAACAAAAGGGCTTGTTGTGGAAAGTAAACATAACACTTGTAAATTCTTCTTCATAGTATAAATGATGCTATTTCTGATAGCTGTTTGGTAGTATGTGTCAAGGTCTCAATCATTTTGTTTTTATATTTTAAAATTAAAGTTATATAATCAGAAATAATTTTAGACACAGAACTTACCTTGGGGGGTAATCAAGGGATGGGTACAGATGTATAAACATATTTATTCAGGTCTCATGATAATAATAGAAAAATAGAAACACAATATCCAACAATGGAAACACAGATTTTATCCATGTGATAAAACCTGCGGCCATTACAAACCATGTTTATCTAGGAGTCATGAACCTGCAAAGGCAGTCTGGTCTCATTTTTGTAAATCAAGTAATTGTGCAGAAAGATTAGATTAGATAGAACAAATACAAAGTACACATGCCTGTGTGTGTATAGTGGAAATCTCTGTCAGATAAAATAACTAGTACATCTGGTTATTTTTTTAATGTTTTGTATTTGACACAGGGTCTCACTATGCAGCTCGGACTCATAGTGATCCTCCTGTTTTCAGCCTCCCCAGCACTGGAATTACAGGCATGCCCCACCATGCCTGGTCTTGGTGACCAGCTCAGAGAACTCCTGAGTATTTTGAGGGAGTGGTAAGAACTGGGGTGGGGCCAGTGCAACATGTGGTGCCAGGGATCGAACCCTGGTCCCTCCGCTTGCCTAGGCAGGCGCTTAGACCAATGAACTATCTCTGCACCCCTATTTGATTATTTTATAGTTTTCTGCGTATAGATCCATTGCAAAATCAGAAGACATTGACTTTTTAAAGATATGTCAAACTAATAATCGTTGACTAGATGAGTCTTTTTTTTTTTTTTCCCCTTTTCAACTGAAAAACTGTCAGTGATTTACTGAAATGGAAATTTGACATATAGTTTTCACATTAATTGCTTTCTTGCAGTATGGCTTGTCAGAAATCGTACTATGAGTTTAGTAGCACAGTATCTCGTCTGACCTTTAGCAGTGCTTTCATCTTCCTGAGGGTGTATACTGCATTTTTTTTTCTTTCTTTCTTTTCTTTTTCTTTTTCTTTTTACTTCATCTAACTGAGAAGTTCTGGTGCTGAGATGTTGATGGTGGCTTTGACGGAACATTTCATCCCTCAGGGCCTGCCTTCCTTTCTTCTGTCTGCCAAGCCATTTTTATCTCTGGACTCTTTATTTTTTTTCTGTCTGAGATACCTCCCTCAAGCTGGCAGCTGCTGATGGACGCCTCCTGGACGGCACTGCCACAGGATGAAGCACAAGGTGCATCCAGATGAGACCCCATCACGCAAACCTTTGTGGGACTTGATAGCCTTCAGAGGCCTTTGTGGAAGGTCCTCTGCGGACCTCGAGCCTGTTTTATTCTTTGAGAGATTTGCTAACTCTGAGTCTTCATTTCCTTATCTGTTCATTTAACAGGTAAGAGTTTTAAGGCCCAGCTGTGCTGAGTATTTTGAGGGAGTGGTAAGATCCTTGAATTCTTGACACCTGCTGACCCAAATTGGACGTATACTTCTCCGTGGAGGCTTAATTGAGACTCCTGTGTAACAGCTTGCTTGGCACCTAGTCATCTCTGTGAATGTGAATTCATTTTCCTTTTTGTTGTCCGCAAATGGACTAGGCATAGTGTCACCTCATCTATGCTTAAAGCTCCTTGAAAAATAGATTTCCTCCTTTATCTCTGACTTGTCTCTGTTGCCTTGTATGCTAGAAACCTCGAATGATGTTCTCAGTAGTCACTTGCCTGTCACAGGTCCTGGAAAGAAAACAAGTTGTTCTGCACACCCGGTGTCTTCCTTGGGAGTTGGCTCACTGGGAGGGGCTGGGAGCTGCTGGGGTAGTGGGGACGGCCTGAGCGTTGGTGAAGCAGGTGCTCCCGAGGCCCTCCTTCCCTCAGCGTTCTGGCCAGCTCTCTCGCGCTGCTCTCAAGATTGCCTCAGCCTGGCCACGTGGGCTCTTCGCAACTGCACACCTCCTTCGAGGACCCCAGAGGTCCTGTGGCTTGCATGAATCATGTCAGAAAACTGACATGCTGCATTGTAGTTAGTGCCAGAGCCTATATCTTGCTCTGAATCTATACTTGCAGTCTGAGGTTGTGGATATTTTTCTGTAGAAAAAAAACCACTCTCTTTGGAGGATGTTTTGTCAGACATTCCAGTTTCCAGGGAAGCATTAGATCAGTGCCGCTCAAGCCTGTGGAAAGCTGACTGGTGAAGGATTGTTGCTTTCACTGGATTTGTGTGCAATGGGGGATGAGTGCAGGGTCTGACAAGTTGTGAGTCAGCAGTTCTTTCCCTGTGCACCTGTCTTATCCAACTGTCTCCAAATTGCTGCATTTCATCTCTTCCCTCTATGCTGATGACCAGTAAAGAAGGAGAGTGGGATGGTAGTGTGACCAGAGAGAAATGATGGAGTGAAGGGTGCCACAGCATGGGCTGTACCTGGTGCTTTCATTGGATCGGTGGTGCCAGCTACAGAGCTGTAAGAAAGTAATTTGCACATGGCTTCCTGACAACAGCTTTGGCTTCAGCTGTAGCTGCGGTTCACAAGCTGAAGCCCTTGGGGGGACCCTCACACAGGTGCACTTTTCAGACTCACGTGCCCTCTAGGGCTGTGGTTGGGAAACATGGAGTCCCTGGGGGGAAGAGTTATTAAAGTGAGATGAAACAGTATTTAAGTATCCTTCTATGATGTCTAGACTCCATAGTAGCCACTCGATTGTGTGGTGTTTTACCTTGGCTTTATCTTCCTTTTCCACAGGACCAGCTATCTGCTGACATGTACAGTTTTGTGGCCAAAGAAATCGACTATGCAAACTACTTTCAAACGGTAAGAGTCCAGAAAAGTGAGACTGCAGAAAGTCTCCTGGCCAAAACCGTGGTGCAGGCAGTAGGGGAAGGTGGGCCTAGGACTCTTGGTTCTTTGAGCAGACTGCAGATGAAGATGTTTTTTCCCTCCTCACCTTTCTACTGCTGAATCATTCTGCCTTCTTTCACTTCTTGTCCAAATTTCTTTCAGAAATCTGAAACTCAAACCCAGCCTCATCCCTGAAAATTACTGCATCTCAGTTATCTATGGCAGGGATTTTTCACTAAGAGTAGTTTGCGTTCTTTCTTTGTCAGCATTTGACAGGAAAGACATTTTTGGTTGTCACAGTTGGGGAGGAGGTAGCATAGCATCTAGTAGCTAAGAGACCAAGGGTGCTGTGAAGCCCCTTGCAGAGTCCAGGACAGCTTCCTACATACAACACAGTTATCTAGCCGAGCATGTCAGGAGGACCAATATTGAAACCAGTGTCTAATAGTAGGACCTGAGATGAGGATAACTGTTTCGTCTCTAGTGCCTACAGTAGCAAGTAGATAAACAATGAGTGATGTAGAATGTTTGACGGCCTCTTATCAATGAAAGCAGATTTAGAGTTGTAAGCCAGGAAGTAACAGAGTCTGAGTCATGAAAACTTAAATAATGTGGGGGTGGCCAAAACTAGTTCTCCAAGCTAGGTCCCAGCTCTGGCAGGCTGCCCTGTTCCTTCAGGCTTGTCCTGCTACACAAATCCCAGCATCCGGTGTGTCCCCTGTGACACAAGATGGAACATGCCCAGGACTGTAGGGATGGGAGGAGGTACAGGGAAGGGCTTCAGCTCCCTCTCCTGTAAGCAAGCGCTCCTGTACCATTGCAGCCTGTGCCCTTGTCCTGGCAGAGGATAATGCTGGCCCTTGTCTTTTCTCAGCTAATAGAAGTACAAGCTGAATACCACAGGAAATCGCTGACGCTACTACAGGCTGTGTTGCCTCAAATAAAAGCACAACAAGGTGAGTGCAGGCTTTAGGGGGAAGTGGGGGGCTGCTTGCCCTCCAGATGACATCGAGTCTCTGAACTGGCTCTGCCTGATGCTCCACCGTTGAAGGTCATGTTTGATAGCGTCACCAGAATGTCCCAAACTGCTGTTGACCCAGTTACAGTGAAGCCAGGCACACCCATCTGTGCACACTGCCTCTCTTTGAGGATGAATTGGGGTGGGTTACTTCTGCCCCACTTTGCCAGATGTAGCTGGCCACCCATCCACCTCTGCTTTTGTCTCCATCACTCCTGAAACCACAAGAGTGAAGACTCAGTAGTACCACTGTTTCTTTGGTAGCCTCAAGGGAGTCTAGGCAGTAGGGGAGAAAAAGATGTCACTGTGAGTAGGCTTTCAAGCTGCAGACTGACCCCTTTCTTGCTTCTGCCCCTCAGAGGCCTGGGTGGAGAAGCCTTCCTTTGGGAAGCCCCTAGAAGAGCACCTCACCATCAGCGGCCGGGAGATCGCCTTCCCCATCGAGGCCTGTGTGACAATGCTGCTGGAATGTGGGCTGCAGGAGGAGGTAGGGCAGAGCTGGCCACACCCCGCCCCAGCAGATCTCCCCCTGGCGGCGCAGCCTGTGAGGCCTTCAGTCTTGTGTCAGCCCTGCTCCAGCCCCCTCAAATCCAACACATAGAGATGCAGCATATCGCATCTCTTATGGACACTCACTGACCCTGCTTGTCCCCTGAACCGTCACTTTTATAGAGAGAGTGGAGGATCATGGGAGACTGACATAAGTTAGACATGAAAATTATATCTGAGTTATGTCTAGAATATGACCATATTCATCCATTGTTTCTTCATGTTTAATAAGGTTTGATGATTTTCACAGTCTGCTGCAACCCCACCATCACCACCACCATCACTACCACCACCACCACCACCACCACCACCACCACCACCAATTCTACATCCTCCTTCATCGCTCCTCCCTTGTCCTTTTCCTCTTCTTGCTTAAACGTTTTTTAATTTTCAGAGTAGAGCTCTGAAACTTTTAGATCACAGTTCTTTAATAGAGATCCTCAAAATGATTAATAGACACATTAGGAAATGCTTTGTAAGATGCCTGTGTTTTAAAAAAATGTATAAGAAATTGGTGGCAGTTGTTTTAGTTGCTGTTGAAATCATTTTCTGGGAGCTCGATCCATCTCTGCTTTCTTCCAAGGGCTGTGTTAACATCTTTGCCCTGTCTCCCTGTGATCTGATCAGCCAGGCCACACTTATTTAGAACATGTCATACATTTATTACTGAGCAAAGTGTAAGAATGAGATGGGCTTATAAAAACTTACTGGGAGAGATGAGTGTAGCATCTCTGTCCAGGAAGCAGGGTTAATCCAAAGCAGGGTATGATTTGTGAGTATTACTACAAATGGACCAAGATAAGGGTGGTGGAAGAAAAGGAAGCCAGTGGATGCTCAGACCTCTGTGGGTTGCTCACTGTGTACCAGACCAGTTTAAACTGCTGGACATTCAAAAAGGAATGAGGTTTGGGGTGTTTTTTGTTGTAGTTGTTTTTTTGTTTTGTTTTTACCATATTTTATTTGCCTAACATTGTTGCATTTGTTGTAGATACAAAATAAGGAGATCTCTATAATACCCAAAAGATAGTTTCATGGAGGAAATTTTCATTCCCTATCATTATTCTATAATTATGGAAAAACTTACCCATGTAAAAAGCATGAGCTTTATCTCTGGGTCTTGGTCAATCTTATTTTGTGTTTTTTTTTCCATTTTTGCTCTTAATCTCTGCATTGCATATTTTGAAACAATTTTCAGGCATTATATCTTTTATAATCTTGTAAAATATATGTGTTATGACCAAAATATATTGTCGCTGTTTCAATTTTTTAAATAACCTTAATACTGGAAAAGACACATTGCCCATTAATCCCCTCAAAATATTCCCCATTACTTCAAACCTACTTATCCTCTGGTTCTTGTCACTTTGAAAAGCACTTCTTTGGTAAGTGTCTTTATAAGGAATGATCCAAAACACAGTAAATGCTGCTGCTAAGTACCATCCAACAGAAAGGAGGGCTTGCAAAAACATGACAGTGTCTTCTCCTTGACCTTATCCATGAGATCTGGTGCTGCGTGACTTCTGGCTCTTCCTTAAAGTGGAAATCGCCATGAAAGGGAAACATTTTGAATTAATCCGGGACATGGAGGCACCCATTACACCACAACTGAAGACACAAAGGAGGACTTCCACCACCGCTCAGAGAGTAACAGGAGGGATGTCATGTGTCTGAAACAAGCAGGGATATTTCGAGGGAGATTAATAACTGTGTGTCTTTTACTGTGCTATTTCTTTAAAAATGTAAATATTCACCATATCTATCAGTCACACTGGGTTTCTCTGAAAGATGGTGTTTTAAAATATAGCTATAGTAGTATTACAATATTCAAATACTATAATATTATAGTACTGTTATAATAATTTATTAGCATCGTTAAATATCTAGTCAGTGTACATTGGTTCTTGAAGAATGGTTTCTTATGTCCTAGTCTTCTGATTTCCGTCTGTCCCCTTCTGCCTCTTTCTTTCCTTCCTTTTCTCTTTACCTCCTCCCTATTTTCCTTTTTCTCTATTTTTCATTAATTCTTCTCTTTTTGTGACAAATATGTTTAGGCTTCCTGCAGCCTAGAAAGAAAAAATTGTTTTTTCAACCACTCTGCAATTTCATCTTCCTTCTCTGGTTCACTGGTGTTTGTATGCTGCCCAGTTTTCTTAAAGTAACTCTGAAGGCTCGATTCTCGATTCTTGTGCATCTTTGACACCACTTGCTTACCGACCTTCCTCCTGTAGGACCACTACTGTCCCCACCCCAAGTGACAAATGCCATCCCCTGGGGCATGACCCCAAGGAGCCCAGGTTGCCAGATTTGATGTCCCAGTTGCCACTACCCCGGCTGCCCCAGCACCTGATGTTACTGATTTCACTGTCTTTGAAGCAGTGGCCGCCTGAGGCTCCTGCTAATTCTGACCAGAACCCACGGCCTGCAGCGTGCTCTGCTCAGCTCTCAGTCCCACTCTTCGCCCTCCACACTGCTCCCCAGTGTGATCATATTCTCTTGTAGCCTCACCTCAGCCTCTGTGAGGGTTCTGCCCATGAGAGGGCTCCATGCCTGTGTTTATTGTTGGTCTTCCACATTCCCTCAAAAACTGGACTCACTGTCTCAGCAACCTTCCCTTACTAGAACAGTGTTCCCTGAGTTCCACAATCAAAATCTAAAGGCTTACCTAGCATTCTCTCCTTCCCACAGGGGATATGTTCCAAGGCTCCTGGTAGATGCCTGAAACCATGGATAGCACCAGACTTTACATATTCTGTCCTTTTTTCTGTACATATACCTGTGATAAAATTTAATTTAGAAATTAGGCATAGTATGAGGTAACAATATTCTAACTAGTAGAATAGTTGTAACTGCATTACAGTATTTAAAATTTATAAATTATTTATTTCTATAATTTTCCATTTAGTATATTCAGACTGTACTTGGCCATGGGCATTTGGAATTATGGAAAGTTAAAGTGAGATGTGGCTGTAATATTTGGTACGGTGCATCCTGTCCTTGCCTTGTCCATCACTGCATACTCCTGGCTCTTCCTGCTTGACAGTGGTGTGGTTTTTTGAAGATCTAAACCATTCCTTTTGTGTCTGTCATAACAAGCTTGCAGATACATTTCCAAATATGTTCACATGACCTGCCCACTCATGCCATAGAGGTTTGGACACCTGTTTATCTGACAAAGTCTTTGCTGAAAAGAGAGTAAAGCATTGTAGCAACCAAAAACTCAGTAGTCCAGCCCAGGATCATTGTCTTTTAAAGACCTTGAAGACTCCGTGGGCCTAGAAGTTTAAAGCCAAAGAAATGGTCTGCTGGCTTGTTTCTCAGTCTGTGGGTTACATCCCAGAAGGCTTGGAGCTGACGGTGGGACAGACCAAGAGGGCATCATGCCCAGCTTCTGGACTCCACCGCCCCTTTCCAGTCCTGGCCCGTGTTTTATCTTCTGCACACCCCGTCCTCCTCTTTCTGTTCATTGCTTCCTGTTGCTCTACAACGTGCAGAGATTGATTTGGATGAAGTAAAAGCAGTTTCAAAATAGCAAAGGATGGAACAGGAAGACTCCCTCACACACCAACCCCAGTCTGCCTTTTCTCTGAGGACAGAGTCTGTATTAGGTTCATAGACTCTACACGGTTCTATATCTGGAGCCTCCCAGTGTGCGTGTGTCTATGCGTACGTACACAGATGCGCGCGCATGCTCACACACGCGCACACATAAGCCCTTTTCCATCCACCTTGCTAGAACTCAGCATCTGATAATATCTCAGATGAGAACAAGAAGTACAGTGAGCCACCCTGACGCTAGGCGCTGAAAACTGCATGGTGGGAAAAAAAAGACCCAGTAGTTACTCTCGAGTTGCTTATGTTGAAGGAAGGAGCCAGGAGGTCACGGTGTTGACACGTGCTTGGTGTTGGGGGAAATTTACACTGATGGTTTTGCACCTCTCTTTTTAGCTGTTGTGTCATTGAGTTGCAGGCTGTGCTCTGACCCCCTGTCCTGTTGGTAGGGCCTCTTCCGTGTAGCTCCTTCTGCCTCCAAGCTGAAGAAGCTAAAAGCTGCGCTAGACTGCTGTGTGGTGGATGTGCAGGAGTACTCAGCCGACCCCCATGCCATTGCAGGTGGGTGCCCGTGGCCTCTGAGCAGGGTGCGCTCAGCAGGAACTCCAGGGAAGGGTGAGCATACCCATAGTGGCTGGAAAAGTGGCTTCCCCGCTGCTTCAGGTGCATACTTGCAGGGTCCAGCATTGTGCCTGGTTGCTCTGGCCCCTGGAAGAGCGGTCTCCCTCATATTCAAGAGATGAGGTCATATGAGAAATGAGGGGGACAGTGGTCAAGGCTGTTGTCAGTCTGTGTCCCCTTGCCAGAGCCCAGGCTCATTCATGTGAGACGCCACCTTTGTAACATCCTGTGGGTTACGGGTACCATCTCCAGTGGAGCCCAAGTGGACGATACAGGCGAGTGTGCCATAGTGTCTCATAGATGTTATTGTGTTTATGCTCAGGGGCTTTGAAATCTTACCTCCGAGAGCTGCCAGAACCTCTTATGACCTTTGAACTCTATGATGAGTGGATCCAGGCTTCCAAGTGAGTACCTTGTGCCAGGGTACCCTGTGGGTTAGAGCTTATGGGGTTATAACAGCTGTCCTTGAGTATCGGAGAACTATTGGTTCCAGGACCGCTGGATGTTCTGGTCCCTTATGTGACATGTGTAGCATTTGCAAACAACCTCCACATATCCCCTTTTGTACATTTCAGACTACTTATAGTACCTAATACAATGTAAATATAAATAGTTTTGATACCATATTGTGTAGAGATAAGTGATAAGAAAAAAATGTCTGTCCACACTTGGTACAGGTATCACCATCCACATTGTGTATAGTTCACAGTTGCTTATGTCTATGCATGAGGAGCTAACCAGTGCAGAAAGCTGAGTGTATTTACAGTAATTATGGAAGCTTGTAGCCTGGGTACTGGCAGATCCATTTTGTGATATGCATTGTTAAGGAATGCTTTGATGTGTTGCCAAGGAGACATGCACAAGGATCCTGATTGCAGCATTGTTTGGGGGCAGCAGAAATCTAGAAAGCACTGCAGGTCCTTTGGATGATGTCAGTGGAGAGCATGGCTTAGTATGCTGTGGTGTGTGCACCCTGTGATGTACTCTGGAGTGGTTAAATAACCGTGAAAGCTATTCAGGCCAGTATGAAAAGATAAGATTTGTTGTAGACTAAAATAGAGTAAGTTGATGAGGACACATACAATATTCTATTTTTGTAAAAAGAAAAATCAGCTCCTCGCATACCCAAGACAATAGAATTTTAGAAGTGCGGCTGTGCATACAAGCTGGTTCTGAAAAACTCAGGCAGTGGCAGTGATAAGAGATGGGCAGACAATGGGATAGGGGTCTTTCCCCTAAACTGTAACAGGAATATTTCAGTAACAAGTACTGGAAATATAAAAATGTAGCACATGGGCAGTGCACCCTGTCCCACACTCCCGAAGATGTGCTTATGTGACAGGAGCAAAGCCCATGACCATGTGGTAGCTTGGGATAATAGAGAAAGAGGAGAGTGGACAGTGGGGCAAAGGCTCCAGACAGAGCCACCACCCCATCACGTGCTCTAGTGTATGGTCTTCTCTTGCAATTCCTGACTTCTTTTGTCAGCTTCTGCTTGCCTTAGGAAGGTATTACATGTTCTGCTTGGTCACAGGTAAGAGCTGTTTAAGTAAGTGCTGTTTGCAGTAATCTACGTTTACTAGACATGTAGAGTGAGGAAGTCAACATCACTGGAGCAGGCGAGTTGGCACCAGAGTGACGGTGGCAGAGGCAAAGATCAGCCAGGCAGAAGACAGGAAGGGGAGAACATTTTTCTGAGAGGAGGTCTGGAGTGATGCCATGAGCAGAATTTCTAAAGACCTCAAGTCCTGGGACTTAGTCATCCAGGACAAACAGGTTAGCTTCTTAGAAAGAGCCCTGGAGAGTTGATCTGAAGAAAACAACTTAATGAATCTTTTATAATTTTAATTTACAAAATAAAAAAATTTAATTAATGCATAGTACTTGTGCAGATTTGTGGGGCATAATATGACGTTTCAGTGCACATATGCATTGTGCAGTGACCTAATGAGGGTGAACTGCATGTTCATCACCTCAAACATTTACCATTGATCCTTTCTGCTTGAAGGACTGGGGGCTGAGAGAGACTCAGCAGGACTGACGACTGAAGCCCAACCTGAATGTGCAGTCCAGAAAGGCTATGCCGACTGCATTCCATAACACCTTTCACAGTGCATTGTTAAAAGGCGGGCTGAATATGTGATACTGTTTTATCTCTTTGTGATGAGTGAGTGAATTTTATGATGATATTAATAAGGGATACCATTTGCTGAGTGCTTGTTAGAGGCTTGACACTGCTCTAAGCTCATTATACATTATAGTAACTTGGTTTTCACAGTAACTCTATGGATAGGTTCCTCATCGTTTTACAGAGATCCAGGGTGGGATATCGCAGCAGGTTACTTCCTAGCTAATACATGGCCAAGTGAGAATTTGGATTCAAGGAGCCTGGGTTGAGGGTCTTTGTGCTTAACCACAGCAGCTTATGCTTCTCTAGAACAAAACTACGGTGCTAGAGAGACCGTGGTCCTTAGTGCAAACCGCCCCCTTTTAACTGAATATATAATTTTGGTGTTTTAAAGTGAGGAGAATAGTTCAGTGCATCATAACCTGAGGAGTACTCTGGTTCCCACATACTTCCAAACCCTTAGGATGGTGCCTGACACACAGTGGGGGCTTTGTGCACCTTTAGGCATGTTCATTAAATAAAATTTGAGTATCAACTGCCCTTTATCAGAGGCAAAATAACTCCAAATTTACTTTAAAGATCTCCTTAGCTTTTTAATTTTAGAGTTGGTTGGCAGGCAGCTCTGTAGAATGAGTGTTCCATGGGCTGAGCAGTTTAGACTCATGTATTCAGATGCTGGGCTTTTGGAATGTAGCTAGGTCATAAGGCACTGTACTCCTCAGTGAGGTACCGTTGGAGGTAGAGTATGGTTTAAAGAGACTAGTCACTGAGGGTGTGGCCCAGAAGGCCTTAGCTCCTGTGCTGGCTCCTCCCTTCATGCCATACCAGGAGCAGCTCTGCTCCACCTCCCCTTCCACCAGGCCCTTTCTGCCTCAGAGCCAGCTGACTGGGGACTTAGTCTAAAATCCATATACCACCCCAGACACCCCCTCCTTTGAGTTGTGGGTATCAGACAGTTTGTCTGCAGTGACCAGGAAAGTGACTGAGGCAGCAGGTGAGGCTGGTGTTACAGGCAGAAAAAGCTAAAGGAGCAGAAACAGGGAACAGAGTAAGTTGGTCATTTCAGAATACCCCTTCCTACAGGGCTAAAGCGGAGGGGACTTCCTTGTCATGTTGTCTCAGGAAAACTAGTCCTCTTCTGATTGCTGTGGATCTCCTGCTTTTTAAAAACAGGACTTTTCTAAGTTCAGTTTGATTTTATGATACTTGGCACAAGCGAGCTACGCTGGTTTGGTCTGGTCTTTGGGGATCCAGGGACTGAGGGCTGCCCAAAGCAGTGGCCTGCCATTAACTGTACCCACACCTATTATCTTAAGAAAAGTTCAACAGCAAAATGAGGAGTAGGGCTGGGCATCATAACGTTGCCTCAGCAAATGACACAAGGGACAACCGTGGCAGCAACATCTGCTGCAAATGCCAGCATTTAATTTTGATTGCAAGTTTTTAATGAACAAGCAGCAAAGCTGGGCATTTGTACCTGCTCTCCTTTACAGACTCTAACTTAAAGTTCTGTGAGGGAAGTGCTGTTATGAACCTCACTGTAGAGAGGAAAAAGTGGGTTTCAGAAGCTGAAGAGCTGGCACAAGATCCCAATCAGGGAGGAGCTGTGTCTTGGGCTCCCTACACCTTGGTCAGGCTTCGGCCTGTTACTTTCCATTTCCCTGTTACTCTGTTACTTCCCATTTCTAAGTGCAATGTTCGGTTTCCACATTGGTCTCCTACTTAAAGTTCCATGTGGATAATGCCTGCCTCTTTCTCAAGGCTGACCCAGAGGAAAGGATATTTCTCCCCTCTGTCAGGATTGATGAGGGAACTGTAATGCTTTCTTACCATGTAGGTCTTGATGTAGATTTAGGTAAAAATGTAACCCTATAAGATAAATATTTAGAGAGAGAGAGAGGAGAATGGAGAAACCTAACAGACTTATGAAGAAACCTATAAAGAAAGTCTTGTAAACAGACGCTTTATAAAGAAAGAAGCCCTTCCTTATAGTAAATCACTTTGTACATTGAAAAATCCTTCAAGTAGTGGGGATTATTCATCTCTGGAATTATGGTTACTGAGGTCCACATTTCTTTATATTTATATAATTTACTTATTCAAAAGTTAGTCAGCATCTGTTATCTTCCAGATGTCGGAGAACTTAATATGGTCCTCACAGTCTGCAGGAAGGGTTAGCTCCCTGCCTAGCATCTTGTACCCTGTTAGCCCCATACCCTGTGCTCCAGAGCATGTCTCTGGCTTTAGTCTCCTACTTTCATGTGCTAGCCTGGAACATTCACCCCGAGACATGTGATGTGCGCAGAGCAACTTTTATTAAAATAGCATAGGATGAGATGGAAGAAGAGCGTAGACAGGGAAATGTGGTAGCCAAGCACTGTGAATGCTAGCTTGCTACTTCAGTCAGCTGTGTGGTTGGGTCAGTACCGTTCACTATGAAGATCACCGTCTAGTTAATATAAATGACAGTGGACCTCACTGGCTTGTATCCAACCAATGACTTTTCTTATCAATTTCCTAGTATTCAGGAGCAAGACAAGAGGCTCCAGGCTCTGTGGAATGCTTGCGAGAAATTGCCCAAGGCCAATCATAACAACATCCGGTAAGTAGGGGCTGGGGACACACAGGTCGGGGTCACTGTAGGTCTTGGATGAATTTTCTTCCTAGAGAAAAGTTATGGTAACTAACATCAACTCTACAACATTTTGTGTGGTTTGGTGGTCATGTCTGTTTTGAGCCTCAAACAATCTGTGAGGTAGAGATAGTTGCTACCACTTTTCAGATAAGTAAATAGGCTCCAGGGAGCCATAGCATGTTGGAGACTATCTAAGTAACCAACTGTAAGGTAGTGCAGTCGACCTCTTTGGTTTATGAGAACCATTGTACAACATAAGTGCCTTGGGGGGAGGGGTGTACTAGGGATTTAACCCAGAACATGTATACTAAACTACATCTGTAGCTTTAAATATTTTTTTTTTAGTTTTGATGGTCCCACTGATTCCCACGTTGCCCAGGCTGGACTGAAGCTTGTCTGCCTTAGCTTCTCAGAGTGCTGAGAAGCACTCTGAGGCATAAACCACCATGCTGAGCATGCAAATATCTTAAAATATTGGGGACTTACAATAAAAAATAGATGCTCAGAAGAAGCTGTCAGCTACATGGTTAGCTCATTAATGTTTGGTATGAAGATGACTGTCAGTAAGAATGGCAGTGAGACCATTGGAGCTTGAGAAGCCAGACATGTCAGTGGAAGAGAAGGCATGAGGAGTGGAGAGTGTGAGCTATGTGTCTCTGCTGTGAGGCACAGCTGTTTGCATGGGTCCATCTTTCACTTTTTTTTTCTTCTTTTTTTTTTTTTTTTT
>NW_004524829.1:2455824-2500265 GCF_000260255.1 Octodon degus | reverse complement strand
TTTTTTTTTTTTGCTACTTCCCCCTGCTCTGGAGATCTTGTTCCTGGCTTCTGTTCCTTTACATCCTGCTTTCTAACACTTTTGTTTTGTAAAACTGTGTTCAAAGCAGCATTACTAGTAAAAAGTAGAAGCAACACAAGTTACTTTAGGCAAGAAATAGATTAAAAATCTAGTGTGTTTACAGTGGAGCATGAAATTCTGATTCTTGCTACAGTGTGGATGGATCTTGAGGAAATGATACTAAGTGACACAAACAAAATGCAAATACTTACCATTCTACTCATAAGAATTACCTAGAGCATCCAGGTTCATGGAGACTACAAGTAGTGTGGTGGCTGCCAGGGTGGGTCGGAGTGGAGGACACTCAGAGGAGAAAGTGGGTATAATCCGGAAGAGGAAAGGTTGTGGAGATGGATGGTATTGATGGTTGTCCAGCACTGTGAATGTTCTTAATGCCACTGGAATGCACACCTCCAAAATGGGTTAAAATGGTAAAACGTATATTTTTCTACAATGAAAAAAAAAAAAAAATCCCAAGAGCAAAATCCAGTCAGTACACTACATGGTGATAACCAGGGCCTTTGGTCGTTGGCCAACCTGTGATTGACTGCTCTCCACTGCCCCACATCCTGTAGAGTCCTATGTGGCCTCTTCAAGGCTAAAACATGGTTAGGAGAAGTTGTGTGAAGTTGACAGTGACAGCTTGGTGACTGCTTGGTAGGATGAGAAGGGTGGTCTTCTTTCTGCTGATCTGACAGAGGCTGGGAAAAAATAAAAAACCCACAAGGAAGTTACTTTGTCATGATCCAAACAAAATGGGGCTAGGACCACAGCTTTTTGTAACTGAGAATCCTGGAGAAAGCTTGTGTCTAAAACTTCTTGCTAGGGCCTAATGGCTTATTGGGTTCTAATGTGGTATGCCAGGGCTGGCTGCTATACCTAATTCACATACAGCTTCTTCACTGAGTCTTTTCAATAATAAATTTATTGTGGTCATACATATAACATTGTGCTTTTTCAAAGTGTGCTGGTTAGTGGCTTGAGTACATTCATGGAGTTATGTACCTGTTCATACTATCCATTTTCATCACTACTGAAAGAAACTTCATTCCCATTAGCAGGCACTCCTCATGCCCTCGCCCAGCCCCTGGGACCTAGCTGTATAGTGTTTCATATTTATCCATTTTTCCTTTGATGACATTTCGATGGTTTCCACTTGTTGACTACTAGGAATAATGCTGCTCTGAACATATGTATATCAGCTTATGTGTGGACTGACTTCTCCCAGGTATAGTACAATTACTAGGTCATGCACTAAGCCCATGTTTAACATTTGCTTCATTGGGTCTTTCCAGAAAACCCAAGGGTAACTCTTAAGAGGGCATTAGTCCTCAAGTATAGGTGCCACTGCTGACATTGCCCACATACTTTATCCTTTTTGACTGGAGGGAAGAGGCTCAGCCATCCTGTACTAAACCAAAAGGAAAGATGGAGACCTTTCCTGGCCAGTGTTTGTCAAAACACGTGTTGGCCTCTGCCTCAGGGACATCTGAGTCTATTATTGGAAAGAGGATGCAGAATTCCCATTTTCGGGCACATGATCCACCTTCGTATATCATGGGGTGTGTGAGTTCTAATATCCGTAAGGTACACTGTACTAGAGATGCTTCTGTGCAGTCCTGGGAAGCACCGCCTCTGTGGAGCCCTGGTTAAACCTGCCATTCTTCCATTTATCTTCCAGGTACTTGATCAAGTTTTTATCCAAGTTATCAGAATATCAAGATGTCAACAAGATGACTCCCAGTAATATGGCCATTGTCTTAGGACCCAACCTCCTGTGGCCACAAGCAGAAGGGTGAGTACTAAGAGGAGAGGCTAGGGTGCACAGGAGGGATAGGATGACCAGGCTGCAGGTCATTTTCGGTCTTGGGTATTTTCCAAGTCCTAGTTATTGTTCAAATCATAGCTCAGGAAGAGGCACAGAATTATATAGAGCTGCAAGTGTAGAGGAAGAACCTTCCCTGAGCTGATCACAGCAGGATGGGAAGACGGAGGGTAGGACGTGATGGTACTGGACAGGGCAAGCTCTTTTAGGTCCCTCGACTCTTGTCATAAGAGGATCCTTTCCAGCATCAGGATTGGGAAGGACAGAGGGTTCTTTCTAAAGAGACAGGAGAGCTGGAGAGAGGATGGGCCTGGCAGTGATGAGAGCCACACCCGTGTTGGAAGTACCTTTATGGGTGCTGCTCATTGCCGTTGGTGTTGTACTCATTGAGGAAGGTAGGGCATCCATCCCAGAGAAAGCCAGCTCACAAGTCTAGGCCTGTGGAGTTCCAGTCCATGGCCCACTGACAGCCTGGGTGGCCAGAGGACCAGGGATTCCCTACCTACCCTTCCGTGGCTAGTGAACCCCACACCCCACCTTCCCGCTCCATGCTTGCAGGAACATCACCGAGATGATGACCACAGTTTCACTGCAGATTGTCGGGATCATCGAGCCCATCATCCAGCATGCGGACTGGTTCTTCCCTGGGGGTATGTGACAGCATCGTGCTGGGGGTGAGGAGGGGGCAGAAGCAGGAGCAGGAAGACAACTGTGAGTCCCAAGCTTTGGAAGCCTAGTACCACTGCCCCAGGCTTCCATTGGGTTTGTTTTCAATCTTTGTGCACGCAATTAGACAGACCCACAAATGCACCCAGGTATTAGGGTTCTGGCAGCTTTCTTCTTCCTTATCTCTGCCTGAGGGAAATTCTGTCACGGAGGGACCCTGGGTCAGTGGATTGTGCTGATCTGGTGTCTATATCATGGTTTCTCCAAGTCCATGAATCATGGAAAGCTCCTACAGAAAAGAGAGAAAGTTCTGCTTCAAACTTTGATTTATAGATACAGAGGGATCCTGAACCTGAGGTGTGTGAGGCTTTGATTCAGTGCTCATGGATTGCCTTGACTGGTGGTGTTTTGGCACCCTAAGCTCTGCCCTTTGCATTGCCTTTTAGTGTGTACAGGTGAGGCTCAAAGGCAGTGAGATGCTTTTCTCATCCTGGTTTAAAATTAAGCTCTCAAGCCAGCATCCTTGGAGGGCGTTTCAGAGTGGTACTGAGCCATGCATACCGCATTACTGAAGTATGTCTCTTAGTAGTGGCAGCTTTATGTAGAGATAGCTGTTGTTATGCCAAATGTGGTGTTCGCCATCTCTCTGAAAATCTAAAATCGATACTGTCTCAAGGGTCAGCTTCTAGCCATGCAACAACCACAGACTTACAGGAGAACAAAATGATAATCATTCCGTGACCAATCAGCGCTGACCTGACATCAAAGAAGTTTGTGTTTCTTTCACTCTGGCTGGACAGGCAGAGTGTGCAGAGCTTACCCACTGCCTTCTCTAGGAAAGGATGTATGTATTAAAGGAACAACACACACCTTAGCGGACTCTCCTAATGTTTCTAATCTTTTCAATTCATTTTCTTTGGTTTTATGATAACATAATATTATCATTCACAACTATTAATATTTGACTTTTCTTACATTTTCATGACTAATTCCATTGCCTAGACTTGTTCAGACAATGTTAACTAACAATGACCATAGTGGTTTTTTTCAATAGTTTTGCCATTTTCCTGAATTAGAAATATTCAGGAGTTTTACTCCAAAGCAAGAAATATGATATTGACACTTTTATCTTTTTCGGGAAGTATTCATCTGTTCTTACTTTATTAAGTTTAATGTTTTTTAAATCATAAAAGGATATTATTAGCATGTTCCCACTAGCTTGAACCACCAGTGGTGCTTGTATGACCATCCTACTGGGCAGCACAGCGTGGTCCTTTTGGGTGGTACATGCCGCCTGATGTGACAGTCATACACATACGACTGGAGGTACAAGCTGCCCAGGAGTGAGACATAAGAGTTACTACCCAGTCATGAACATGTTCGCTGCCAATCTAGATCATTACATGTCTTTCCTTCTTTGGCCTGTTAGTGAGATAAATTATACTAGCGGGATGAATTAATAACAACAGATCACCTAGTATAGAACTGAAGGGTGGATTTTTCCAGAGGTGAAGTGTCTCTCCAACCAGGAAAGTGTGATGCACCAAGAGATCATGTGTGTTGATTCCTTCTTCCCTACAGAAATAGAGTTCAACATCACAGGCAATTATGGGAGTCCAGTACACGTGAACCATAATGCCAACTACAGCTCGATGCCCTCCCCAGACATGGACCCTGCTGACCGGCGCCAGCCCGAGCAGGTCCGCCGGCCTCTCAGCGTCGCCACGGATAATATGATGCTGGAGTTTTACAAGAAGGATGGGTATGAACTAGTACCCCTTTCTCAGTGTGGGGGATGGGAAAGCTGCAGGGGGGTGGTGAGATTGGCACGAAGGCTCGACTTATGTCACTGTGTAGTGACTTGGTGATGAGGCTGTGGCCTCATTTTGGTGTTTTTCATTGGCCCTGTCTGAGATGAATGTCTTTGGCTTACTTTTGAGCCAGAGGTGAATATGGCATTCTTAGCAACACAGTTGTGATCAAAAATGGTAACTTCCCATCCAAAGAAATAAGAGTCAGGGCCGGGGAGATGGCTCAGTGGAATAAGTGCTTCCCTGGCAAGCGCAAGGGCCTGAGTTCAATCCCCTTCTGGAAAAAAAAAAAAAAAAGAAATAAGAGTCAATGAGGGGAATTAGTAAAACTACATATGCACTTTATTTTGACTCAAAATATATAAAAGTGGAGCCATGAGATATAGCTCTGTGATAGAATATACACACACATATATTCTTGAATTTATTTAGTTTATATATTTTCTTGGCTTTCTTTTGATTATAGACCTGTTCATTTGCATTATTAAGGAGCATCCCCCCGATACACAATATCTTTAATTCATTGTTTAGCATTCCCAATTTCAGTTGCTTTAATGTAGAAAAAGCACTAAACCTTGATGTAGTCCAAGTATAAATTTTTTCTGTTTTTAAGATGTTTTTCCTCCTTTTTAAAAATTTAATTCTTATTCCTACTTTGCAGTTAGGAGACTCATGAGTGCTTCCCACTTAGCATATGAGTGTACATGGGAACTGCTCTCTGCACTCATATTGAGTCAGTTTACATAATATTTAACTACATAATGTGATTCTCATAACAAGTATGGGCATAAAATAGCTTCATAATAAGCTCTAATGCCTCTTAGTAAGTACCAGCTCAGCTATGGCAACCACAGTGTGTAGATCTCAATGAGTCCAGCCAACTAAATACATCATTAATAGATCTCTGTCTCAGTTACTCTTCTTTTGTTGCTGGGACAAAATACTTGACACAAAACATTAAGAAAGGAAAGGTTTATGTAGCTCACAGTTAGTGGATGTTTTAGTCCGTACTTGGCTGGCTCCAAGGCAAAGTGGCACATTGAAGAGGGCAGCCTTTCATGGTGGAAAACAGAAAAGAGCAAAAGGGAGGGACAGAAGCTCCTACAGCTAGCTAGCTTCTCTCCCCTCCTCACATTTGTATGCAGATTATCTGCCCTAGGGCAAATGTGTCACTGATACCCATAATCCCAGCATTGGGTCATGAATTAATCACAAACTCTAGAAGCTGCGCATGACTGCATTAAGGCTTTGGGGGGACAACAAGATGCAAACTATAACATTCCACCCCTGGCCCCCCAAAGACTCATACACATCCCTTTCTGCAAAAGGCATTTTAGTCTATCTCTTAAGATTTACCAAAGTCCCTACAGTTTCAGTATTGCTGAAAAGTTCGAGTCCCAAGTCTCCTCCAAGATCTAAGGCAAACTGTTAGCTGTGAGCCCCTGTATAAATGAAAAGTTAAACACTTCCAACATTCAATGGCACAAGAAAAACATTACCATTTCAAAAGGTACAAAACACAGGATACAAAGCATTGAGATCAAAGCAAGTCCAAAATCCAGAAGGGCCAACATTAAGTCCCATAGTTCTATGTGGAACATCCGAAGCAATCTGTGGCAAATCGTGAGCTCCATGTGACTCTGTGACTCCACGTGTATGGCACTTCTGCTGGTTTTAGTTCCCACAGGTTCTCTCTTATGCTGGCTTTGCTCCCTTCTAATAGGTTTCCTCAGATAATCCACGTTCCTGGCTTTTCTATCCTTCTGGGGTTTCCACTGCACATTCAGCTTCCTACTGTCTGCTTCACACACTGCCCTCCCAGGGGCACACTGCGTGGCCTCCCAGGCCTGCTGAAATATAGGTGGAAGCCTTCTTAACCTCAGAACTCTTGCATTCTGCATGTACCTAAAAACACCACCATGTGGATGGTGCCAAGGTCTGGTGCCAGCTAAAGCAGTAGCCAAGTTTTCTTCTCTCTTGGTTGTAGGAGTTGAGTGCCTGGATTTCTTATTGTTGTGACCCTGATTCTGAGGAACAAATTCCCTGTAATGCCACCATTCTGAAACGTGGTGCTGTTCAGCTTTCTCCTCAAAGAGGTCTTTCACTTTCACAGTTTGGAGGCTGCAAAGAGTGTGGACCTGCCACCTCCTCTGATATCCTTGGGCATCATCTTTTCTAGTCTCCTGTTCCTTTTCAGTAATGAAGTTCCTCACAGCTCTGTTTTGCATTCCACAGCTTTATTGGAGCTTCCTGTCTGGCCAGACTCACATCATTTTAAATCATCCTACTGGGTTCCTTGCTCTTGATTCTCAACATAAATCTGACTAAAAGCCCCCAACAATAGCCATACCACTGCCTCAACATTCAACTGCCTTGAAATTTCTTCTGCCAGATTAACCAGTCTACTGTGCTTAATCTCAGTCTCAGGCAAAGTCTCTGGATGTGTCCAAAGTGGAGACAAACTTTCTGAGAAGCCATAACACAAATCATCTGGAGTCCAACAACTGATGCAGTCCTTCTTCCCACAAGAAACCTCCCCAGGCTGGACTTTGCCAGCAGGATTTCTATCAGCATTCTGGTCTTCTGAGCTGTGACCAGAATCTTCCATGCAAAACAGCTGAAAGCATTCCAGCACTTCTCTTATAGGCAACATCTCCAAAACTTTGTAATCCACATGGTCAGATTTAGCCACAGCAACAATCCCACTTCTCTGGTACCAAATTCTGTCTTAGTTACTCTTCGCTTCTTGCTGGGACAAAATATGTGAAACGCAAAATCAAGGAAGGAAAGATTTATTTAGCTCACAGTTAGTGGAGGTTTCAGTCCCCATGCTCTGCTGTATCCAAGGCAGAATGGCATATGTCAGAGAGCAGCAGTTCATGGCAGTGGCAAACAGCAGAGAGCAAAGGGAGGGGCAGCAGCTCCTGCAAATTGCAAGCATCTCTACCCTCCTCACATTTGAATGCAGATTATCTGCCCAGGGCACATGTAGCACTCACACCCATAATCCTAGCATTGGATCATGAATTAATCACAAACTGTGCAAACTGCCCCATGATTGCATGAGCCTTTATGAGGACAACTAGATACAAATTTTAACAGTCTCACAGAAGGAATGGATTGCCTTGGTTGGTCAAGCAAGTTAAGTAAATTTTGGTTAGGAATTAAAAATTAGTATCATAAAATACATTTTAGCAACTGCTCCTTGAGGACATAAGGGAACATAAAGCACTCAGTAGGGATATCAGAAATTCACATAAGTAGTTAAAACCTTCCTGTTATAAGCCCCTGGATAACCACAAAGATGTGTTTGAAAGGCTTAGGAATTGAGGGTCAGCACTCTAGCACTGTAGAGCGGGGGGAGTCTTGCTTTTCACTCTTCCTTCTGTGTGGCAGTTGGCATTGGAGACCAGAGTTAGCACAGGAGACCGAAGCCTATTTCCCTTGACTGTGATGGGTCTTGGGGATGAAGTGTCCCATCTTGTCCCTGTATCCTCAGGGTCAGTCTGTGCAGTGAGGGTGGGGCTATTGGTATGTGTGGTGCTGTTGCTTGGAGGCTCTTTATGCAGTGGAGAGAAACAAAGTGGAAATTACCACATATTTAAGGAAGGAAAAAATTTCTTATATCTATAAAAAGGAACAAAATTAGAATCTAAAAGACACAGAAAACGAGAGTACATTAGAATTTGTTTTTAAATCTTGTTGCAATAGCTCATCAGTTCCTTTGCGAGGTTGCTCGGCAGAAGGGATGCCCTGATGGACAAGCGCTGCCTTCTGGGGTATGCAGCACACACCACATTTGGGGTTGAGTGTTTCTGCATCATGATGTGCTCCTTCATCCTCCTGCGAGATGGTCAGGTTCCTGGTGCCCCCAAAAGGCAGTCCAGGTGGCTCTGATGAGGGAGTTGTCACTGCAGGATCACTGAGATATTCCGAGTTCTCTGGCTTCCTGGAGTATACAAGCAGATGCAGACACTTGAACATTGATACTGTGAACACATACCACATCCCTGACAAAGTTCTCTTAAGGAACTATGTAAATGAGGTGTTCACTCGGTATGCCATTTGGATTTAAAGTTGAGACTGCTACCATCTAGTTCTAAGGATCTAGGGGGTATACAACATAAATTATTGTTTTATAAGAAGTAAAATAAATATTGTATCTATTTTATTTTTTGTTTGTTTGTTTGGTTTTTTTTTTGTATCTATTTTAAAATATATAGTCACCATTAAATGAAATGAAGATCATGGTTTAGTATAACTCACAAAGAGCTACCTGAGGCTCACCATCAATATCTAAGTCTTACCATCAGTAATGTTTGGTCAGGAAGGGATTGCATATACCATGGTGGTCTGATACTGTCTTAGTTTGTGTAAGTTCATACAACAAATCACCCAATGACACATTTCTCAAAGTATATCTTTAAGCAGTGCTTAATTGTTTTTGTTTTTGTTTTTTTGTTTTTTTTTTGTGTGTGTGTGTTATAGGACAGGGTCTACAGGGTCTCACTGCATAGATCCGATTCACAGTGATCCACCTGTGTTCAGCCTCCCAAGCGCTGGAATTACAGGCGCGTGCCACCATGCCCAGTCTCAGTGTGCCCCAGGGGTGGGGCCACACAGCTTGCAGGGAATCAAACCCCTTCCCAGGCGCTGTGTCTGCCTAAGCAGGTGCTTTAATCCGCTGAGCTATTTGGCTGGCCCTTGATTGTATATGTTTTAAGGTACCTTGAGCTTATGGTGAGCACTTCCAAACAGGCTTTCAGAGAAATTTAAGGTTGTAGGGGACTTCTGGTGGTTGGGCAACAGTTTGCATCTGCTGAGTCTTATTTAACCGTGCACCATACATCCTAGATGTCTTTATGCCCCCACCCCCTCCTCTCATCTCTTGGTCTCCTTCCAGTTTGCAATAGATCTCTCTTCCCTGTTGCCATTTATCAATTTTTTATTTTATTCTTTGTGTATCTCAGATGAGAGAAACCATGTGATCTTTAACCTTGTGTGTCTAATTTATTTTACCTGATACTATGTTTTCAGGGTGTATCTGTTTTTGTACAAATGTCTCTAATTTATCCTTCTTTAGAGCCAAGTAGTATCTGGTTATGTGTAGATGCCAGTTTCCTTATGCATCAGTGGACGCACAAGCAGCTCCCAAGATGTATCTATTATGAATTGTGCACAGGGGTATACATGTATCTATGTAACATGATGTCTTTATTTTTTTTAAGAAGAACTTAGAAGGGGAATAGCTGTGTCAAATGGAATATCTACCTGTATTTTTGCAAAACCTCCATACTTATTTCCATAGTAGTGATACTAGTTTATGTGCCTGCCAACAGCGTGGAGAGTTCCTCTCCCCCAACTCAGCCTGGCCAGCTTTTGTTATTATCTGATTTCTTGATGATACCTATTCTTTCTGGAGTAAGATAAAATCTCACTTAATTTGATTTCTCTAATGGCCCACACAGTTCTCTTAAGCACACCTTCTTGATGCAGACTGTGTTTAGGGCATGATTAAATGCAGTCTTTTACCTTAGTCCCAGGATCTGACTACCTCAATTAATTTGAGAAGAGGAGGATGTAATATAATTTCCCTGATAGCAACCTCTCCTTCACTTTCTACCAGTGTCCTTGGACTTCTGCTTCCTGTTGTGCTGGGAAAACCTCTGTGTTCTCACTTCAGAGTTTTTCCCACTAGTTTGTTGCCAAATATTCTCTGCCCCAGCCTTTCTCATCTTTTCCTTTGTCAGTCCCTAATTGGCCCTGTCTCAAAAGCTCCCCTTTGCAGCTGGCGGAATCTGACTCGATTCCCAGGCTTGGTTTAGAGGACTTCCCCCAAGCATGGCCACTGTTCTCAGATTTTCTGACCTTTGTAGAAAGGACAGAGCTCACTCTGGATCAGGTGTTCAGTTTTGCTCCTCTCCTTCTGTCTCCAAGGTTGTAATCCATGGGTTCCTGAGAGCATACTTGGCACTGTCCTGCTGTGTACTCTGTTTAGCCCCTCCTGCCTGGGATGAGGAAACTTCCCTTGTGTGTTCTAACCCCTGGAGACATGCTGTAGGGAGGCAGTGTTCCCCAGTGTTTGGGTTTTATCTTTAATTTTGAATGACTATGTGCCCTGCCTAGACTTGGCTCTGTGATCCTCCTAGTGCCTCCTAGAGTGCTGGAATTACAAGAACTACATTTTAAATCTTCAAACTACCCAAATTAAAATTCACATAATTGGGGCTGGAGAGATGGCTCAGTGGTCTAAAGCACCTACTTAGAACAAGCTTAGCAAAGCATCAGGGACCGCGGTTCAATCCCCCAGCACACATTCTCTCTCTCTCTCTCGCTCTCTCGCTCTCTCGCTCTCTCAAATAAATAAAAATTAAAAAAATAAAATAAAATAAATTCACATAATTGAAGTATTTTGCAGAGGTTAAGAAAGAAAATAAGAATTATGTATCAGTAAGATGGTTACTTTAACAAGCAGGAGGAAAATTTTGGTCAGATGAACTGGATAAAACTTGATAGAAACAAGAGGCTGGGGAGATGGCTCAGTAGAATAAGCTCAGTAGAATAAGCTCTTGCAAGTGCAAGGGTCTGAGTTCAATCCCCAGTTCTGCAAAAAAGAAAAAAAAAAGTGGGGGGGCTGGGGAGATGGCTCAGTAGAATAAGCTCTTGCTGGCAAGTGTAAGGGCCTGAGTTCAATCCCCAGTTCCACAAAAAAAAAAAAAAAAGATAGAAACAGATAAGTTCCTTACAATTTCAGTGCATTTTTTTTCTGAACTTTTATGTCCTAGATGTTACTAAAGGAAATTTTTTCCCTTTCATATTAATGTCTTTTTAATTCATGACAGGAGAAGCTGAGCTTCTTTGGCAAATCATGGGATCAAATTCAGGATCTTACATATGCATTTTTGATCATTGTGGTAAGAATGATCTGCCCCCTACAAATATACTAGGTCATAAACCCTTAACCTGTACATACCACCTGAAAAGGATATTTGTAAATGTGATTAAAACAAGAACCTTGAAATAAAATTACACCAGATTGTCAAGGTGGACCCTACATTCATCAAATGCATCCTTACATGAGGGAAGCAGAGGGAGATTTTACTACATTGTAAAGAGTATGTGGAGCTGGAGCAGAGAGAGATTGCACATGGTTGTTGCAAGCCAAAAAAAAGAAAAAGTCAGCAACAAACAGAGGCTGGAGGAGGCTCGGAGAATTCCTCCCTAGAGCTCCCAGAAGAAATTCAGACCCACCAACACATGATACCAGTTCTGCACTTCAGGCTTCCAGAACATGAGAGAATAAATTATATTATTCACCAACTTTGTGGCACTTGTTACAGCCGCCACGGGAACTAATACAACCATACTGTAGCCACGCGAGAGGACTATCGTGGCAAAGACAGCAGCAGATGCTGTGGTTATCCTCCAGTTGAGCACTGGCACCTCATTGCTGTCCCTTGAACTCTGAGCTGGCTTCGGTGATGTGACAAGTAGGGAGGTGGCAAAGGAGATGTTCTGGGATTTCTGAGGCCAAGTCCAGGGAAGCCTGTTGGGTTCTTCCTGTGTCTCCAGAGACACTCATGCTTGGAATCCACCTTCTATGACTGCAGGGAAATCCAAGTAGCCCCTTAGACATATATCAGGGCCCCCACCTCTCAGCTGTAGCTGAGCACTGGAATGGCAACCAGTGAGTTCAGTGTGTTAGTCGTGAATCAGAACTTTTAGCAACATCCTTGTGTCATTAAGGTGGCAATGTTCTGGGCCTGCTTTTCCACTATTATGGTTTAAGTTGTTTGCTACTTGTAAAGCCCACTCTGGCAATCAATCCAGTGGCATCTCCTTGTTTCAAGATCCTTTTAAAGTACTATGCACAGGTGGTTTATAGCGTGGTGGTTTTGGTCTAAGGTTTAGATGTCATGTTCCGCAAAAGTCTCAGGTGTTTAGAGGTGGAGTTTTTGGAAGGTGATCGGATTATGGGATCCCTAGTGGGATCCTAATAGTGACTTTGCCATTAGGGGATGAGGCCCAGTTAAAGGTTGGTCCCTGTGGGCGTGAATCGCCCTTCCTCTCCGCTCCCTGGCAACCTTGCTGTGAGCAGCTTTTCTCTGGCTTGCCTCTCCCCCAGGCCATTTCTGTTTTAGCCTGCCAACTGTGCGTTAGGATTCTGAAGCTATGAGCCAAAATAAACCCCTGCCCTTTTAGGTTATGAGTCTTGGGATTGTGTCTCATTGCCAGGGAAAGTGACTGATAAGACATCCACTAATGAGGCATCCTGACCAAGCCTTTTCATTGCCACCTGGAGTACTTCATATTTTATTGGTCTTTGAAGTACCAGAGTCAGTTGAGCTAATTCTACAAGCAGAATATAGTAAGACCAGAAGCTACTGCTCAAAGATAGCTGGAGTTTGCAGGAGATTCCCCTATAGTTTTTCACAGTTTGTTTCTTCCATGAACTTTTCAGTCAAGACAAACTTTCTTATTCCTGCCTCCTTTGTTGCCTGCATGACGTGGCTGGCAGTATGGTTTAGGAGCTGTCCTGCAATGACAGCAGAAATGTGGAAATGGCTGCCAGGATTTGGAGACAGCGCCAGGCACTGACCAGGACCATTCCCAGAATATCAGGCCCCAGTCTCTGGTGGTTCAGGGCTTTTATGTAATGCACAAGCAGGAGGTACAAAGGCAGTACCAAGGTGAGACAGAACAGCTTGGCAGTTCTGATTAGCTGCAGGGTGAGGTCATCAGGTACCTGGATGGATTAATGATCATCAGTTTATGAAGCTTGGTACAGTGGTACAGTCAGGCATCCTGTATGTATGCTGTCACAGTTATGGGGGTCAAGGAAGTAATTACAAAGCCATGAGCAGTTACAGAGCTAGGCAATTTCAAAAGAAAATTTGAGAAAGGACAATTTCTCTTTGTACAGTTTTCTTCTTATTAGCTGTCTGTTAACTCTCTATTTTAGCTAACTAAAATAATCAACTTAAAAGGAGAAAACATTTATTTTGCCTTACAGTTTTAGAGGTTTGAGTCTGTTGTTACGTGTCCTGATTGCCATGGTGATCGGGCCTTGGTGAGGCAGCACAGAATGATGGGAACATGTGGAGAAAACTGCTTACTCCAGGTGACTAGAAAACAGAAGAAGAGGAGGAAGCAGGTCCTAATATTCCCTTCAAGGGCACCCCAGTGACCTGGCTTCCTCCCAGTAGGCCCCACCTCCAATACTGAACATTTCCCCACCTTCTAGTATTGCCACAAGCAGGAGAGTAAGCCTTCAGCACATAGGCCTTTGCAGTGTATTTATCCAAACCACGCCATTGGGACTTTTGTGTTGATCCCTCCTGTATTTCTCTTTTCCTTAATCCTAACATCATCTAAATAGGTGGTTGGTATCTCCTCCTCTGAAACCCATCTTGACCCCTCTAGCTTCCAGAACTGTACAAGACACAATCCAAAGAAGATCTCTGAATTACCTATCCTTATTTTTGGTTCCTTTCTTTCTTCTGCCAGAGGCTACTCCGAATCTCTTTGATGTTCAGGGCCTCTGCTGGGCAGGAAGAAATCCGATGATAGACCTAAATGCCATGACCCAGAATGGCATCTTCCCATTATCTCCATCTCATGCTGTCCCCGCTTCCCAATACAGCATTGCTTCTTGCCTTTCATAAATATATTTTACATTTGGCTTCACGCTCTGATTTTGTCCAAGTAGATTTATTTGTAATGAAGTCTATGTGCTTGGAACTTACAAGGATAGAGCATCAACATCACTGATGCGTCTACAGGTTGAGTATTCCTCATCCGTAGTATGTTTCACTTTTTTCTTTTTCCAGATTTTGGAATATTTCTGTACGCATGATGAGGTGTCTTGAGGGCGGGACCCAACACTAGGCCCTTGGCTCATTTGTGTTTCATGCAGACCTTATGTCCAGAGCCTGAAAGTCGCTTTGTACAGCATTTTAACCATTTTGTGTCTGTGCTGCCAAAGTGGGCGCTCACACCTGCATTTGGGCGGCAGTTCATCTTGTCAGGTCAGGTGTGGCATTTTCCACTTGTGGTATCATATTAGTGCTCACAGAATTTTGCATTTTGGAGCATTTCTATTTTTGAACTTTCAGATTATGACAGCTTAATTGACACTAAGTCTTCGTGAGGGCCTTGGATCATATGTACATTGTTCTGTTCATTCTTTACAGCAGCCCTAAGGGAGAAAGATACATTGACTCTCCCATTTCTCAGAATATGGTCAAAAATAACTCATGTATATCATGTAGTTAACCACTGGGAATTTGGTATTAAAACTCAAGCTCCAGATAGCTCAGCAGATTAAAGTGCCTGCTTAGGCAGACATAGGGACGGAGTTCAAACCTTGGCATGCTGTGCTGGCCCTGCCGTCAGGGCACACTGAGATGGCGATTGAGACTGGGCGTGGTGGCACATGCCTGCAATCCCAGCTCTTGGGAGGCTGCAAACAGGAGGATCACTTCGAGTCTGATCTGTGTAGTGAGACCCTGCAGACCCTGTACTAACTACATTTAAAAAACTAAACCCTCAAAGTTCCCCGCTTGCACAGCACCGTGCTGCGCTGAGCAGACATGTGGATGGAGTCACCCGTCTCGCACAAACCAGCTACCCAGCCTTTGTATCCCCTCCCTCAGGCTGTGTTCTTCTCTGAGCCTCCACCCACCCAGCCCTGTGCAGTACACTTGCTTGTGCAGTCATGCTTCTTGGATGTGCTCTGTGTTGCTCATTCATTTAGTTTGTTTTCTGTTGCTATAAAAAAAATAAAAATAAACCCTGAGGCCAAGCAACATGTAAAAAGAATAGTTTTTTTTGTCACAGATCTGTAGGTCCAGTGCCGTCGGCCCTGCTCTGAAGGCCCCCTTGACTGTGTTACACAGTAGGTGGCATCACAGCAGGAGTTTCATATGAGAGAAGGACTCTTAGAAAGAGGCTTAAGATTGGGCTTGCGTTTCTATAGCAACTCTCTTGTGAGAACCAGAATCCCGCTTAGAACTACATCGGTTCCTTCCAAGGGCAGGGTCCCCAGTGACCCAGCTCTGTATACCCAGTCTTTATCTCCTTGCCCTAGAAGAGAGAAGTGGAAGACAAGTATCTCAGGCTTGACTCGCCCTTTTGAAGAGCATAGCTCCAACCTTTGTGATTGACTCACTCTGGCAGGATTATGTAACTGTGAAAATGTCAGTGAACATTAGTTGCACGCGTGCTTTGTGAGCATTTGACACTGCCTTCCAGAAGAGAGTCATTTCAGCTGGCGTAGTGGTGATTACACACAGCACCATGGCCCCTCAGCAAAGACAGAAGTGTGCATTTAGCTCATAGTTCTCTTTTGTAGCTTTGCGAGGGATGGTTAGCAAGACTCAACCAGTACTATACCAGTTCCACGCTGGCTTTTTTTCTTGCTAAACCAGATCACCAAATGGGCTCAAGTCTGATGTTACTGAGCCTGGAAGTTGCCATTGGAAGTAGAAGGCATCCCCACCACTTTAACCTGAGGCGCAGCCTCCTCTGCTCTACTGTGGAAAAGATTTCCTAAGTAGGAGAGAATAGAGGAAGGAAAAGAAGGTGGAGTGGAGCCAACATCCTTCAGGGCTCTTTTTAATGATCACCATAAGAAGCATGTCAATGCCTGCTATCCTCACTGACCATTCCAACAAAGAGATTGATCAAGGTCTCTTCACCCAGTGGAATAGTAGAGATGTTCTTTTCATCCTGATGTGCTCTGAAACTCAGAGAGCATCCTGAGATAATCCCCTATGACACAGACTGGTCTCTGTCCCAGAGTTTTTGGGTAGTCTCTAAGAAGTTTTCTGCGTATGATATAGAAGTTGTTTGTTTATTGGTTTCACACCCAAGCCATCCCGAAACTAATGGGTTGTGGAGGGAGACATCTCTTCCCCCACTCTTCTATTCCAAGGTGCTCCTTGAAGGTATCGGAGAAGGTAAGGAATACCAACCATGGCCCTAGACGGCAAAGGCTCGCTGGCAGTAGTAAGGAAGAAATGCTTAGGAAGCTGTCCTTACTCCAAAATGGTTTAGCAGTCATGTCCCACCATGTCCCTTTCTGCCAGTCTTTTGCCATGTTTCCTCAGAAGACCGAAATTGCACTCTTTACAACCAGTCTCTGTACTTGAGCTTTTATTATTATTTTTTAATCTTGCCATATCTCTGCAAGGCCAGTGTAATCATTTTAGGTGGGCAGGACTTCATGGTATAACTTTTTGCTTCTGACCAGTGTGGATGACTATTTAGTAGACAAGAAGAGGCTACAAACAGCTAATCTCATGTCTCTGTGCCACGGTACACAAATGCTGCCCAGAGTCTATTTTCACCCTGCACAAATATATCTGTCTTATGTGAGCTCTTGCCTCAACCTATAAAGCCCTTGACTCAGGACCATAGGATCAGTTACCTCGTAGGCCAGAGGAAAAGGCACCAACTGCTCCAAGTCCACGTACCTTAGAAGTGAGCAGAGAGCTACTTCGTCTCCTTACCTGTGTCCCTTCCGGCTCCCTCCACCCACCCCACAGCGCATCGGCTCTTCAGCTGCTCCATCCATTCATCTGTGTGATTTTTACTTGTAGGAGTGAAAAAAGTTACTTTAACCAGCTAAATTGTAATGATTTCATGGCACACACACCAAACACCCCCATCAACTAAATTGTAATAATTTCATGGGAAAAGAAAACAACCTACTCTACAAATCTGACCATGGCACGACTGTCCTAGAGAAAGACAACCTTTATGTCCAAAGGACGGCATAGATTTGTTGACACTAATATCTGTATGTTTCTGTCCCTGCAGCCTTAGGAAAATCCAAAGGTACAGTATCCTCTGGTACCTGCAGGGCCACGTTCAAGCTCCTAAACTAAACGAGCTGTGTCTTAGTGAGCTCTGTGAGAGGGTGAATGTGCCGTTTGGTTGCTTGGCGACTTCCTTGAAGCTGTGTGCCTATCATTAAAGTAAATTGAGACCCTGGAGGGACCGTGGGCGTGAGCAGCCCCTTCCTTGCTGTGCAGACCAGCAGGTGTGGTCTGCAGATTCTGCAGAGGACTTGCCAGGGTGCCCCAGCATTGGTGGAGCTGGGATTGGACACCAAGTTAGCAAACAAGAAAGAGGATTTATATTTCAATGTCTCCTGCGTTGGTTGGTTCAGTGTTCTAGTTAGATGGTGTCTCCCCCCACCCCTTACACTTGGGAGGAGCTAGTGTCCCCTGCTCCTTCCTTAGGCCACATTCTGCTTGGAGAACAGCTTGGATTCTGCACCCACAGAGCCTGGCAGCCCTCTGTCCTAAGGCCAGCTGGCTTTGGCAGAGGGTGGAAGCACAGCCTGGGGAGCCCCAAGCTGCTGCGTGCATCCTGCTGCAGCCTGCCGCTGTGGGAGTGCTGCTCTTGCCAAGCCTGGGCTGCAGGGGCTGTGTTTTAGGCAGCCCCAGCAGTCTCGGCCCTGGGGGAGTTACTGGCCAATCCCTGCCCACCCGCTGCACACCGCTTCCCTGGCCCGGAAGGGTGCTAAGCCTGCGCTGCTCTTCTCCTACCATGGACCTGCTTGAATGTCTCTGCTTTTGGGGGGAAGGGAGCCTGTCAGCTGTCATGCGTTTGTAAAAAGGTATCTTTGTGTCCCTCATCAGCATGGGTGTGAGGGTTATGGACACATCTTGGGTGGCTCGAAGAGGCTCCTCGGCTGGCCGGAAAGCATCCTGCGCCCCACCCTCCATGCAGCCTCCTGTCCCACCTGCTGAGCTGGCTGCACCTCTGCCATCACCTCTGCCGGAGCAGGTCCCGGATAGCCCTGCAGCGGCTGTGGTGCCTGCGCTTTCTCCAGCTGGCGGGGGCCTGCAGCCTGCAGCTGAGCATACCAGGTAAGCACTGGCTCTGCTGTCCAGGGGCCAGACATCCAGCTCATCGCATCTACTGGAGCCTTCCTGGCATGGGTTGCACACCCTGCCCCCGCTCTGAGCATTCACATTCCACTTTCTTCATCATCCTGGCACCGTATCAGTCCCCCACAGCTCCCTCAGTTGCCACATTGAATCCTTAGAAGCTTGCTAAAGCAGCGTGAAGAATCTCAAGTTCTCCAGCTCCCTATGCCCACCTTCTATGCCTTTCTGATTTCTGTATTTTGAAATTGAGAATCCCAGCATTTCTCTCCTCTACCTTTGGGTTTGTAGTTATCATTTTTGCTGCTAAAATGAATGCAGATCAGAGATGTCGTGGAGGTGGTAGCTCCCCTGGGCCTGTGACCTTTGAGGCGCAGCACACAGTGCCATTCCCAGCATTTTAGAGGAAGTTGAAGAGAGAGGTAGCAGGCTTGCCCCCTGGTGAGTTCAGTGAACTGGCTGTCTCGGTCCACAGATGTACACTTGGTCAGTGTTCTTAAGGAGTTCGTGTTGCAGGGGGCAAACAGGCCTAGCAGTTAATGACAGCAGCATGAACCAGTTTGTCTGCATGTGCCTGTCTGGTCTCTAACAGCAATTTAGAGAAGCAGGAAAGCTGATTAAAATGAAGTGCTGCTGTGTGTTCCTTTGGGATAGGAAGCCACAGAAGGAAGGCGTGGAGACTTGGGGAAGCTGAACTTTTTAACTCGGTCTTCCCCCAAACATACACGCTCACTGTCCAGACCCATGTAGGGTAACTACAAACCTGTTGTTTCTCTCCTTTCCTTCCTCATTCTTCTTCTCCTCCTCCTTGTCCTCTTTTTTTCTTTTTCCTCTTCAATGAATAGATGATAGTCTCACAATTCCAGACTTTGGCAGACAGACCTGTTCAGACTTTTGCTGGGCTTGAGGTCCGCCTGAGAGATGCAGAAGGGGCTGGAGGAAGCTGGAGCAGAAGCAGATCCTGTCAGGGGCAGGCCAGACAGGCTGACCAGGAGGGACATGTAAACAGGAGGTTGGCTGAGATGACCTCCTACATGGTCCCCTCTTAGGATACTGCTGTCATTCTAACTACCCTTTTTTGAGACAGGATCTCACTATACAGTGTAGGCCTGCCTAGAGAACCCACTGTGTAGCCCACTCTGGTCTTGAACTTGTGGCAGTCCTCCTGCCTAGCCTCTTAAAACTGAGATTACAGGCATGCACCATAATGCCTAGCTCTGACTTTCTCTTGAAATCAGACTCAACCCATACAGTGTTTGACATGTAAATGATACTTCCAAAACACAGTAAGTGCCTCTTGAGGATATAGTTCTTCAGGCTTTGAAGATATCTAGGGAAGACATGGATGGGCTTGCAGTCACTCATGGGCAGGGACTGTCACACACTCATGTGGGTGATTTGAAAGGCCTGACCCTTGGCAGCATGGGCCTCCTTTCCTTTTCTTTAGGTGTTGGTGCTTTCTTTTGTCCTGCTCTGCCTTCTTTCTCTCCGCATGTGGATCCCTCTCTTCCTTTCTTGTTTTCTTTGTTTTCTAGATATTTGTAGCATAGGTGATGCTTCCCACATTTGCAGGATTCCCCTGAGGATAGCAGGCTCTCCCTCCCCTCTCAGCCTGTCTTGTTACTTTTTTCTCATTGCTGGGATAAAATGCCTCATGCTCAAAATTAAAGAAGGAAAGGTTTATTTAGCTCAGTTAGTGGAGGTTTCAGTCCATACTGAGCTGGCTCCAAGGCAGAGTGGCTCATGGCAGAGGGCAGCAGCTAATGGCAGCAGAAGACAGCAAAACAGCAAGAGCAAAAAGGAAGGAGCAAAGACAAGGGCACAGAGCAAGCCTCTCCGTTACGCTGCATCCAGGCTGTCTGCCCCCCACCAGGTGTAGCATTCACCCATATTCCCTGCAGCACTCAGCCCCTAAACCCAGCACTGGATCATGGATTAATCACAAAGTCTAGAAGCCTGGCCTCTGACTGCATGAGGCTTTGGGGAGACACCTCAACATAGCTGTAACTCAGCCCCAGGCCTACCTTTGACTTCCTCCCTTCCAGGCCAGTGGCTTTGCCCAGCCAGGCTCTCCCTCCACATCCTGCATTCACACTCAACCCAGTGCAGCTTCTTGCTCTTTGGATGGCTGAGTCACGTGACCCCAGAACTACCTTAACCTGTGCTAACCACTCCATCATCTAGTGCTCCTTGTATCCACCGTCCACCTCTCCCATTGGGTCAGCTATACCCGTGCTAGTGAGAGAACAGCCAGGTTCCGTAGGTAAATACTTGCTCCTGTGCTGGGAAGTATAGCAGTGGGAGAGGACAGAAAGAGCCAGTCCTTTGATTCCTGGATAGATGGCTTACCCTAGCACAGGAAGAAAGGAGAGTCCACGATTCCTGAAAAAGCAGTTTTTTGGTTTGCTTATTTGGCGTTTTCTTTGGGTGAGTGTTTTAAGGATCATGACAGAGATGGGTAGAAGCGGAAATAGATGTTTGACACAGATCTGGTGCCTAATGACTCTGAAACTAAGGAAGGGTGAAAAGTGAATCTTTGTCCAGGCTGACAGACATAAGGGTTTTGTGCTTTTACTTTTCTTTAACAGAATAGAGAAAGAAATTTTTGCTCTTCTGGTCCTTCTGAATAAAATGACTTTTCTCTTTTCTCTGGAGAATTTGTTAGGTCTAGAGCTTATCCTACAAGGAAAAATACCACCACCTTGAATGTAGCTGCTTTGCCTGCCCTCTCTTTCCCTCCTTTTCTCCCCTCTCTTTCCCTCTTCTCCTCTCCCCTCCTGATGGGAAAACTACTTGTGGTGGATGTTATTTCTTCTTCTAGCCCAGTCTTCTGCTCGCAGTCTTTCTCAGTGTACCCTGGTGGGCATGGATGGAGTATTCCTTTCAGTATTTTGTCCATGGTCACATTTTGATTTTCTAAATAAATTTAAGGAAGAAATAGGATGACTGGTTTTGTGAGGGGAAAAAAAAAAAAAAACCACTGAGGGAGATTGCAATTTTCAGGCCCCCTTCCTCAAGCCTTAAGAGACTCAGAACCGAGGGAAGACTCACCCAGGATGACAGGACGCTCCAAGCATCAGAGCACTTCCTGAGATGTCCAGGAGGAAGTAGCTGGGGCAGTGGGCACTATTCCTGGGGTGGCATGTTGGCCACTGGCAGGGAGATGGGAAGACACCCTGCATTTGTCACATTTGTTCTGTGCACTAGAGTTGAATAGAGTGTTTCCTCACATGAACTTTATTCTTCTCAGAGAACCTGAGGAGCCTTGCAGTAAGGACGAATCCTCTGGTCCCTTTATCAACTCAAAGTTCCGGTGGAGACCAGGGTCCCTTTATGGCACTCACCCCATCCGGGACTAAAGCATTGGGATGTGAACTGACTTACATACAGGGTCACAGTATCAACCTTGAGTTTGAGGATGGGACCCAGAACACCCCCCACCTGCCCCCTACGTGGGGTATGATGTGCAGTTGGAACCCTGCAGCCATGGGCTGGGCGGCACCAGCCCTCACTGTGCACACAGATGCCGAAGTCCTCTTGGCTCTCGTGTCCCACAGAGATGGAAGGGAGGAGAGTGCCTTGGTGTTCCTGTTTCCGGGCATCCTAGAGTTGCTACACTATCAACAGGATGCAGTAAGAAGGCTTGGAGTGCCTGGGCTCACATCATTCCAGTCTCCATGAGGGCAGAGTTGTGAAGAGAATGCTGGCAGCGAGTGCCAGGCACCAGAGCAGAGTTGAGCCAGCCACCAGAGCTCTAAGAAGAGACACTTTGTGGGGCATGTTTAAAGGCTGAAATAAGGAAAGGAGACAGCTCAGGGCCTAGGTAGAGTTGAGCATGACCAGAAGACGGGCAGGTCCCCACTGGCAAGCCTGGTGCTCCAGGTGACTA
Source organism: Octodon degus (assembly GCF_000260255.1). Classification (NCBI taxonomy): domain Eukaryota; kingdom Metazoa; phylum Chordata; class Mammalia; order Rodentia; family Octodontidae; genus Octodon; species Octodon degus. The sequence goes on along the minus strand of NW_004524829.1, from coordinate 2,478,116 downwards.
AGCACAGGGCCTCTCTCTCATCCTATGTGCTTGTGTTTCAGCACCGCCAAAAGCAAGGAATTATCTCCAGGCTCTGGGCAGAAAGGAAGTCCAGGCTCTGGCCAGGGAACACCCTGTCCAGGGACACAGCCGGGCACCAGCCCCAGCCAGCCACCTGCGGACCAGAGCCCTCATACCCTCCGGAAAGGTGAGTCACCACTTCCATTCAGGTCAGGCCCAGGCAAGCAGCAGTTGGGACTCTCGGCCCTCACTAGTGTGGTTATTTAGAAATTAAATCATGTGGCTTAAGAGAGCAATTCCCAGTCTAAGCATAAGAAAAGTCAAGCTCAGCGTGAGTCCTTTTGTCACTTTTCTGCAGTTTGCTCTTCTAAAAAGTAGATGATGTGCAGGAGGGACATATATAGCACCATGCTCTCCTGTTCCACGTGGTTCCCCCGGTGCACAGGTCACTGTCTACAGTGGCATGTGTCCTCCATGCCCTTGCCAGGCCCTATCTTCATTATTTAAAAAGCAGTGTGGGGTCATCTACATGAGCTGCTGCCTCCCCCCACACTGGTGGTGCTCAGCTGTCTCCTCCCAGGATCCCTCAGAGTGCCAGCGAGGAGGGCAGCAGCATGTTTTCCACAAGTCCCGACCTTCCAGACTTCCGTTTTGCAGTTGCTGAGCATTGCGGCTCTCCCCAGGGCAGCAGCAGTGACTGTCTGTCTTCAGAACACCCCTCTCCAGTGCTATAGGTACCCCGGGGGACATGTCATAAATGGAGAGTTGACTGAAGTGTACCAATCTGGACCTTTTTGATTTATTTCCGCCTCTGTCATCCCCCAGCAAAGCCTTTCCCTCATCTAAAATCATACACCGTTTACTTTATTCTGCATTGAGACCTTTCATACTTCTAGGATTGGCTTTAATTCCAGGATTGGTTAGGCAGGGCCAGTTTGTCTCTCTGACCCGCACCTCCTGGTCAGGGCCACGTTCAGCCTTCCTAGCTCCAGATGCATGACAGTTCCTCTTCCTAGTGTGTCTTCACCCAGCCCTTTGATCTTGTTTATCCCACACTCATGCCTTGTGCATCCTACGGATGTGTATTGGGTCTGGCCAGGTGCAGAGTTCTGTGCTTTCCAGAGGAGTACAGCTATGATACAGAGACAGCACCGCTGTGCCAGGGGACATCAGGACCCTGTGGGACACATGGGGAGCCCTGTCTAGACTCAGAAGTTATAGAGTGGATGGTCCAGAACAAAGGGCATTTAAGACTAAATAGGAAATGGACCAAAGCAATGGTGGTAGGATTCTGGCATGCCAGCGCTTCCCCTCAGCACCAGCAGGGTCCCTGGTGGTCTAGACACTGCAGCTCTTTGGCATGTCTCAGTTTATAACCCCTCCCCAGCTTTTCAAAGAAGGGGTGAATTTAGATAATTAAAAAAATAGGAGTAAAGGCTAAGCATTGGTCTGTCCATTGGAGGCTGCATAGGTCTTCTTGTGGTCAGTCAGCTTCCTAATACCAGTGACATGTTGGTCTCTTTTAGTTTTTGAAGCACTGTTAGTTTTTGAATGTAGGACACGTCACCTAAAATGGATCAGGTACCTTTCTCAAATGGCATTCAGTAACTCAGAGCTAGCACTTGAGAGGCATAATTTTCTTTCCCATTATTCATCATTGCCATGAATGGGACATGTAGCTTTTATTCGTTAGACACTTTCATTTTCTGACTGTGTGCCTACAAGTCAATCATACCGTGGTTCTGTCTCTTCCCGGATGTGTTAGCAGCCCAGGCATGGTGAAGTCACTGTTTCCTCCCTCCGGCAGCTCATGTGGTAGAAGGCATAGTCTCAGGCACTGATGCGCAGGCCTGCACTTGCTCTGCATCCAGGGGCCTGACTAGATTCTGTGGCCCAAGCACTGTCCAGAGCTGCCGTAGCAGCTGCTGGGAAACAAACACAGGCCATGCTCACAAGACACAGGTAGAAAATGGAACTAGAAAATGAAGTGGTTTTATTATAGATCATGGTTACATGCCACTTTCATAGATGATTCCATTTAATTATTACAGTGCAGTAGAAAAATACTATTCTTCCTGTTATTTAGAAGAGATTCTTTTAAAAAATTAATAATTTTTAAAAAATGCTCTGGGCAACATAGCAGGTAGAAATCTGAGCCCGTGTTGGAAGGACCTAGAGGACTGTGTCCTTCCTGCTTCCCCAGCGCAGGCTGTATGAGCCAAAGGAATACACGAGACAGTTATGGCATAGTTTTGTTCCACGGAGGGGTGGGCAGTTGGGTGTGAAGAGCAGAAACGGAAGAGGCCCTGACACCTCTATAAGCACTCAAGAGGCAGTGTCTTCCAGAATTGGTGGCATCCATACCCAGCGGACACTTACTTCTCACAGATTGGTGGTCATTTTCTCAAGATGTCTGCCCAGCAGGTCGAGCTCCTGAATGTTTTGCATTTTTTCTTCCAATTCCTTGTCCATTCAAGGTATCATCCTTCAGAGGGATTAAGTACCTGAAGGAAAATGAAGGCCATGCAGAAGAGGCTGAGGCCACAATGTGCTTTAAAAGTGCAGTCAGGCTGGGGTGGTCGCTCGGCGGAGGAGCGCTTGCCTAGCATGTGTGAGGCCCCAGATTCCATCCCAGTGCTGCAACAGGAGGCAGAGGGGGTAAAACTGCAGTCAGTCTGCCCATACTTATGCCCAAAGGTACAATTCTTGGAAGAAGAAGGGGGAAAAGTAATGAGAGCCTGAGGAGGGGATGGCAGAAGGAAAGGGCTGGAGGCGAGTGCGTGGGTAACAAGTACCGAAACAACTTGTGGGGCAGAAGGGGGAGCAGTCGTAGCAGTCAGGATCACAGTTGCGTAACTAGCGCCTGTAGCAATTAGTTACACATTCTGAAATAACTAGGGAAAAAGAGTTGGAAAGTTTCCAGCACATAGAAATGATAACATTTGAGAAGATGGAAATGCTAATTACTGTGATTTGATCATTATGCATTGTATACATGTGATGACTCACAGTATTAGGTCCCATAAATAAGTACAAATATGCCAATTATAAAAAATAAAGAAGAAAGAGCCTGTGAGGCAAGTGCACAGGCTGGAGGCAGAGCACATGAAGGAAGGGAGGCAGGAGGTGTCCACGACCAGAGGAGCCGCCCGCACGCCAAGGCTGGAAGCCAGACCCCACTGTGCAGGTGCGACAGACTCAGCTTCATGTCCCCAGGACTTGCCCCGAGCTAGGGGTCCACAGCAACAGCTTGAACTTGAGCCTCCGAGCCTCACTGCATCCCAGAGGATAGCGGTGGCATCTTTTTCCACTGGGAACTGAGCCCACCCCTGTGGTTGGAAGATTTGTTCCCCACTTTGGCTGGGTGTGTGTGTATAGACTGGCAGGAATCCAGAAGAGAGGAGGAGAGATTAGCTAACAGATGGAAAGATAGGAAAACTTACAGTTCCAGGTTCATTTTAAACACTATATTGGCGGCTTGCTAGGCAGCAGGAGGCTGGGGGCAGGGAGGTGGGGTGGCGAGGTTGTGAGCCCTGTTAGCTGAGAAGGGTGTGCTAATAGACCATGCTGGCAGGCCTCAGTTAACAGCCTCTGTTCTGTTGTGCTGTTTTCTCTTTCAGTTTCAAAGAAGCTTGCACCAATTCCACCCAAGGTCCCCTTTGGCCAGCCGGGGGCTATCACTGACCAGTCCACTGGCCAGCCTTCCCCGATCAGCCTGTCTCCAACTCCACCGAGCACCCCATCACCCTACGGACTCAGTTACCCTCCAGGGTACTCCTTGGCCTCAGGCCAGCTCTCCCCAGCTGCGGCTCCTCCTCTGGCCTCTCCTTCTGTTTTCACAAGCACTTTAGCCAAATCTCGGCCCACCCCGAAGCCCCGGCAGAGACCTACCCTGCCACCTCCTCAGCCTCCCACAGTCAGCCTCTCGGCCTCCAGCCCTCAGTCCACAGAGCACCCCATGCTGGACGGCATGTCCCCAGGGGAGAGCATGTCTACAGGTAACTAGGCCATGGGCCCTCGAGCTTCCCTGTGAAGCTTAGCTGCAGGTGTTGGGGAGGGACTGATCACTCCAGTTCACAAACGCCCATTCACCATGAGGTGGCCATGCTGATGCTGTGGGCTGCCTGCACAGTGATGTCTTGAAATTTACAGTAGAGAGTGGAATCAAATTGTGAGGCAGGAGATGCTTCACTGGATATAGCTGAGCCCACCAGCCAAGGGCTGTTTCGGGTCCTAATTTGGGGGTTGCGCACCCTTGCCCCTTTGGAGTTGGGCTTCAGGTGAGCTGGAAACTGTTTATGATCACAGAACAGCTGGATTTGGGCTCCCCAGGACCGAGCCCAAGCAGCGAGCAGGTACAAAGGCATGCTTGGAAAAGAGGGGGTAAGAACCAAAACTGTTTCTTCACAAACTTGACTCTGATTCTGGTCGCAAACTGAACTGGACGAGAACCAAATCAGATTTCCCATAAAGTGAAGATTGAGCCTACCCCTTGGATTTGATTTGGTTCCCCTCCAACTCAAGTCTGCAACCAAAATCATGGAAAGAATCAAGTTCATCAGTCGAGCTACCACTATAAGTCTTGAAAAAAGTGTTTCTACTTGTATATTTAGAAAAAGAGTCCTTTTCAGAAAAGATCTGTGTGCGCCTTTCTCCCTCCCCTTTCCACCCGATTCCTCCAGCAACCCACCATGACATAGAAGGTTTGCTTCAAATTTAAAAATAAAAAGGATCTGTCTTCTCCCAAGAAAACATTTCGAATTGTAGCAAAACTCTATTCCTCAGGGCAGATACTTTTGAAGTATCTCCCAGACACTTTGACCACAAAAGATTATGAAGTCCAGGCCAGACTTGTAGATGCTAAAGCTCGTTGGACATTTTCCTTATTCAGGGAGACAGGCAGAATGTGGTGCTGCATCTTGGAAGAGAACGAGCCCATTCAGCACAGGGCAGAGTCAGGCACATCTGTTGAATACTGCATCAGATAACACAAGGTGAAGGCGTTTGGGGGTGGAATAAACACACATACACACACTTATCATGTATATATACATACTACCCACACATAGCACATGCATACACAGCACATATGTACCACACGTACACACTTTCACACTCACTGTGCATATACCACATGTACTATGTATCACCACATACACCACACACACATACTGCACATGTGCCACACATAACATACAGCACACATATCACAGATATACACATGGTAGATATGCCACACATCCCCTGCACATGCATACACACCACCCACACATCCACACACATTAATTTTCATATATCCATCACATAAACCGATACCCGGAGGGTACAGCTAAGGGATGGAGTATGTGCTTCGCACATACAAGGTCCTCAGTTCAGGCACCAATACGAGAAACAAACAAGAACCAACTAAACCATATATCCACATACATCAATCTCATACTACGTGGCAAATATTTAAATTTCTAAAAATGTATTATAGCAAAAGACACAATGCCCTTAGGACCCTTCAAAGCACTCTCTTTGGCTTCAGGTACGCTTATCGTTTGCAGTTTCTGAAGCAGTTCTGGAAGTCCTCTTTCGTGTCTACAAGATTGGATCAGTAATGCAGTGGATGATGCTCAGGAGCAGCTGGTGTCCGCATCCAGCTTATTCAACATATCTGGCACTCTGGCTTCTGGCTCTTCTCCCAAGTCAAAATGACCATGAAAGATGCACACTTTGAATCAATCAGGGTATCAAGGCAGCCATGACAGCACAACTAGAGACATTCAAGAAAGGGGACTTCCTCAGTCTTCAGAAAGTGGCAAGAATGTTGGGCTAGGTGTTTGAAGCGAGGAGGAGCTTTTTCAGGGTAATTGATGGCAGTGTGTCTTTAATAAATTTTTTAAAATTTAAATATATTTTTCAAACACACGGTACATTACAGAAAATGTGCTAGGTCCTAGGGTGCCCTGATGCGCACTCACACACACTCTGTCCTTTTCCCTAAGGTATGTCCTCCAAAAAAAGATTTTCTTTCCTAGATGAGATGGAAGCCAGGGGCTGGTGGAATCTGGCTCCTTGCTGCCAATAAAAATGCTAGTCAAATTTACAAGTGTTTGTGATGGGTCAGGAAATTTCAATATTATGGGAAAGAGCCGTCTGGTGATTTGGCTTCTCTATTTTTGGATGTGATTAATGTTGAATGTGTAGCTACTGTCATCTACCCTGAGGCTTAATGAATAATTAAGGACAGACCTTCCTGAGAAGTGACAGCATCATGCCCTGCTGGCAGTTTCTAGGGTGATGCTGGTTTCCCGAGTGGGCTGTGACAAGGGCACAGGCCACTGCTGCCCTCGCGAGAGGCAACAGCTGCCCGGGTAGCTCTCAGCAAGGTTCCAGCGCAGCAAGTCTGTTAACTGCCTGCTGCCCACAGCAGGAATGAGCAGAGGATGTCACTGGAGAGGCAGAAAAGAGCAGAATGAGAACCTCCGGGGCCAGAGGGGGCTAGAGAAGGCAGGGAGGGACAGCGCTCCTACCGCTTGTGACAGAATGGTTTTCTGCCTGGTGGCTTTAAGGCGCCCCTGGGCCCCCATCCCATTTTGTCTAACGTTCTATTGGTGGCATACCATTGTTTGTGCACACATGCGGGTCTCCAAGCCAGTGTAGAATCTGTAATGCTTTCAGAGTGTGGCCGACTGGGAACTGTGACACTTGGCCCAGTGTTTCTGTTACATTCGTGTTTCATGTTTATTCCTCTCTCCGAATCCTATCATTGTGTTCTTGCAGCTGTTTGACATGAGTGACGCAGTGTGGATACGTGTGAGGGGGATTTTCAGGGTAAGCTGGCCCCAGCCTCACCTCCCTCCACTCCCTGCAGCCAGGCCAGCCGCCCCAGCCGCCTGCCTGCCCCCAGCAACCTCCTTTCTGCACGTGGCTCAGACCAACCAACCGCATGGCTGCCTCTCTCTCCAGCCTTCCCCACCCTCAGCAAGGATGAGCTGTCTAAGAGCTTATTTGGTTTCTGGATATCACAGGCCTTTTTCTCTTCTTTTCATTGGAAGGACCTGAGGGAGGCACCGAGCAAATGTCTTAGCTCTTCTTTCCCACCTCTCTCCAGTCACCTGGTTTCAGCCCCACCCACATCATTCCCTACATTAGATTTGCAAGTGACAAATCTATTTTTCTTAGGATATATCCACTGGAAGCTTTTCTGCCCAATCCCCTGGAACCAGTGCACCTCTGCTCAGGAATCTGTCCCCAGGAGAGGATTCACCTAGTGTGGTCCACATGGAGTCCACTGCTGCAGTCTGTGGCCCTGCCCACCAGCAATCCCATCAGGCCCAAATTTCAATGCCTATGTTTGTCTAGGCTAAAATCCTGAAGAAGCCATCGTTTTAGAATCCATCCTTCCCCACCACATAATAGCTAGCCAGATCTTTTCTTTCCCACCCAGTAACATTTTGTCACTATCTACCTAATCTCATCCCCCATAAGAATAAATGTCAAAAGCTAAAACCAGAGACAAGAACCTGAAAGAAATCAGAGAAATAAGGTGTTCTAGCCCCAGTAGGATAGGCTGTATTTAATGGGGCCCCCCTCAGTTTGGTACACGACCCTACTGAGACTAGTGGCAGGGCACCTGATGGCCCCTGGTAGGCCTACCAGTCATGCTCAGAGCCACCGTGCACAGTAAAATCCCTGCCCCCCTTTACACAAGAGTGCAACTGGGCGTGAGCATCGCCCCTAAAGCCAGTTCTTCTGAGTGTCCCGCTTCCCTGCGGGGTCCTCTGTGGGACGTCTGCACTCCTCACCACTCCTGTTACTCCCATGTGCCTGCTGAAGCACAGGGTAGCTAAGAAGCTTGTCCAAGGCCACACTGTCACTGTGGACCCTGTAGGAAACATGTCCTGGTGGGTGGCCCCACGTGAGCACAGCCCCATGTCTGCAGAGGAAGGCCAGCGCATAGACATTCTTCAAGGCTTGAGGGCCACCTGCTGGGGACTGGTGGGGTGCAAATGGCACTGCCTGAGCTGACCCTTAAAATCTTCCCTCAGGCAGCAAGTTGAAGTCAGGCTGGAATGACATTTTGAGGACTGTCTGGGTGAAAGCGGGAGCTTCTATGTCTGTATAATGTCTTTCAGGACAATGTCCAAGTTCATGTCTGTACAGTCAGTACCATATTCCTCAGTCTGAACATTTGCTTTACAAAAAAAGAAAAGCAAAAGCCCATCTTCCCACCGTGGGCCAGAGCTACTCCCTTGTGAGGTTGCCATCCTCTGGCACCTGAAGTGGGAACTGTGGCCTCTGTGAGAAGCATGGCTAAGTGAGGTCCAGAAACTGAGCACAGGGAAACGATGGTACCAGAAGCAAAGAATCCGGCCTCCACCACACTCTGCTCACCTACAGGCCCCAGGGCTTCGGCCAGTTGGCCTTCTGGGCCCCAGCTGGGCAGCAGCTGCAGCTCCAGGGCCGATCCCAGGGGGGATCTGTCCGCTGGAGCTTTCTTTGTCCTACACTGCTGGCTCTTAGGACCTCTGTCTTGTCTGTATTAACTCACAGATGTCCACAGATGTTGAGCTGGGTTACTTCTGGTATTCTTCCTGCTTATCTTCGCAGGAAGTGCTCCTAATAAGGATGTGGCCAGAAGAGGTGTTTTTTCTGCAAACAGGGAATCAAGGTTACTCCAGCTAGCAGCAGGATCCCAAGGAAGGTCCCTCTGGCTCTATCTGCTGCATGTTTCAGAGTGAGGACTGACCTTTTCCATTTACCCTCCAGTTTCATCCCTTGGCCCAAGACCCTGGGAGAATTAATGGGAGTCTGAGCTAGGTCCCCAAAAGTACTTACTGAGCCCTGCCTGCAACACACAGGTCTTACTGAGAGTTAAGTGCAGTGTCATCCCTTTTTCCTTTGGGCTGAACCCTGAGCTGCTGCAGCGGGACTTGGAGGCTTTGGTTCCCCCAGCCTTCACAGCAGAAGCAAAGCAGACCCAACCTGGGTGGTACTGTGAGTGACCGAGCTCTAAGCGACTCAACCTAGAATGACCAACCCATCCCTACTTCCTAAGGCTAACCATTTGCCTGCCATTAGCCCCTCAGCTGGAAGCCCCTTCACCTCCCTTTCTCTCTGCCACTTGCAGATCTTGTCCACTTTGATATTCCCTCCATCCACATAGAGCTGGGATCGACACTGCGCCTGAGCCCCCTGGAGCACACACGGCGACACTCGGTGACCGACAAGAGGGACTCGGAGGAGGAATCTGAGAGCACTGCCCTGTGATGGGCTCCCACCTGATCCGCGTGTACATACAGACACGGCCCCGGGACACACCGCCAGGAGCGGGGTCCCTGAGCTTGCCAAGTGTTCTTCATTGGCTCTTTCCTGTCACTTCCAACGTGAGGTTGGAGTTTGGCATAAAATTGCCATCTCTGGTCTGTGTGGCAAATGTAGGTGGTGCAGATTTTGTTTGTTCCTTTTGGGTGGTGACTTTGGCCTTTTGTTTGACCTTTGCCTTTTGACATTGTGCCTATTTCAATCCATTCTCAGCCTCCATGCCAAGCAGCACCCACCTCTGCCCAAGGGCTTGTCAGAAATGTGATGTAGGGGAACAGGAAAGGATTACACTCCCTGGTCACACCTGAGGGATGCTGCCCTGCCAGGGACACCTGTGGTCCTGTAGTATCTAATGGGCCAGAAAGAAAGGTGTGTGCGGAGGGGGACTCCTCACCTGCAGCTGGACTGGAGGAAGAAATCCAGAAGTCCTGGGCACTGTTTTTGTCTGCTGTGCAGGGGTGGGCCAGCCCAGGAAAACCTTTTTGAGGTCACCCTTAGTCAGAGGGCTCCAGAGTACATGGCTTCACTTACAGTTCCATTCCCCTCCCCACATGACTAAAGGCTCCCTTCACGCATCACCTTGTACTTCTGAACTTAAAGAGGGCCTTGACCATGTCTGAAGTGCCCAAAGTAGTGCCCCATGCCCCAAACACATCAGGCATCTGAAAGTAACTGTCTGTTCTTTCTAGAGGCGAAAGCGGAATAGCAATAATTCTGTTACCCAAAGCAGGTAGAAGTGTGAAACCAGCCTATGGAGGCGCCAGCCCAGTGACTGGCCGCGCTGTGGCCTGCTTTGCGCACCAGCATCTGTGGCTCATCCCTTCTCATCTAGTCCCATCCAGCGCTGGGGAGGGGACCAGGAGGCCTTGAGGAGCCGTCCGCACTTCGGGGTTACAGGGGTCAGAAACAGATCTGGACCATGCATGCAAAGTCAAAGTTTAAAATTTTATCCTTTTAAAATAGATATAATATACCTATACATGATATAATATTTGTATATACGAAATCTCTCTATATTTGTTTAATTTGAGCCATTCAATCTAAACCAATGTACAGGTACACAACGAAAAAACTTAAATGCTTAGTTATTTTTCCCAACACAGTGTAAAGCCACCATTCTCTGAGAGTGGGATTGAGGACTTTTGATGTTACAGCTTTGCTCACCTCCTGGCAAGGGCAGTTCAATCCCCACTTTGTAAGGGAGCCCAGGGGTTGAAAGTTACCTTTAAATACATGTAAAAATCGTTGTCAAAAGTAATGTTATTAAAATAGATTTATTATCCCGAAGCTTGGCACATGTTCTCATTTGAGTGAAGCCATGGGACAGTTACCAATCTCCTGCACTGTTAGGGGAAGGCTGAAGGTCACTAGGGAAAGAAGGCTATCCTTGCTCTTGTCACCTGTTTTTCTAAAGTTCTTCCCATCTTCTCCTATGTAGGGAGAACATGCAGATAGTAGATTCAACTCTGAAAATGCTCCTAGACTTCAAGCACTAACCTCTTAAAATCCTGCAGCCCACTGTGAACATTTTCCAGTGTTTCCAAAGGTAGAATTTCATTTTCTCAAGAGATAAGGAAGCATACTCCCTGATCCACTGAACTGGCCTAGCTCTCCCCGGATGTATAAAGCCAGTGCCATGAGCTGGACTTCTGTCAAGACTCAGCTATTAAAGAGCTGGTAGCTCTCTAGGGACAGGCTCCAAGATTCTCACTGTCTGCAAAGCTCTTCTAGGCCCCTGGCAGGTAGGAGACTGCTGCGAAGCAGTGCCAAGATGAAGCTGAAAACCTTGTAATTCCAAACACAATCTTTATCGCACCTGATTCTTTGGAAATTGTAATCCTTGAGTCTGGGACACTTTGATCCAGCATTCCCCTGTGACTTGGCTTATCTCTGAGGAAAACACTTCACTAGTAGGCAAGGGGTGCCACTCATATTTCCATAACTTTAAAAACTGACTTGTGGAGTTGTGGTTCTATCTGCCTCATGCTTAATGCAGTCACACATCCTGCAGTGTGCCAGGCCCAGCCAAAAGACGTATCTGGAAGGCTGGTGCTGCCCAGAGCCCAGGACACAGCACAGCTACACAGACCGTGACTTGCCTTCTGCCAGCTCCTGCTCTTGCTCCTGGCAGGATGAGGAGCATGTGCGGGTGCAAGGCATACAGACTTCAGGGTTCGGGGTGGGTCCAGACCTTCACTAGGCTCTGGCCTTCTTGCTCTGTGGGCTCTGGGGCTCCTCTACTTGGGCCCTCTTCGGCAGGGGCTCCCTGTGTTCCGGGCTGCTGGCCACATGCTGAGAGAGGGCTGCGCGCACCAGCCGCAGTTCTCGCTTCTCCTTGCGCTCTACCATCTCCTCAATGTCCTCAGCAAACAGGGCTTTCAGGGGTGGAATCAGCTTGGGCACTGTTGGAAAGTCTCCAAAGCAGACCTGGAAGGCCAGAAAGAGGACAGGGACAGGCCTCAGAGGGCGAAGGTAGAGAAAGGCACTCAGAGTACCCAGATTGCTTAGAGAACAGAAACCAGCTCTCATTCCTCCCATACCCTCTGGCCAGTCAGCGCACCACAGCTTAAGAAACGAGTGCTGGAAGGGTAGATGGAGAGAGAAGGAAAGCCCCCCACCTCCCTGCTAGGAGTAACAAAACCAAATGGGCCCAAAGAAGGCCAAAAGGGCAGGCCTGGCTCTACCGCCTGTGCGCCTCAAGAACCAATCTCACAGGCTGCATGGAGTGGCAGTGGCACGGTTATGGGAATGGTTCAAGCAGTAAACCTGAGACCAACATCTAGAAGGTCCTTGTAGGAGGAAGGTATCCCGTCTGAGCGATGGGGAGAAGCTCCTAGCTGGAGAAGGCAGGGAGGGCTGAGCAAAACAGGAAATGAGAGGAAGGGAGGCCCGTATCTCCCTGTCAGGTTCCCAACCCTCACAGCCACAGAGTACACGGACCTTCATGTGGTCAAAGGCGATTCCAACTTTGTCATTGAAGTCAGGGCTGAAGAGGGGTATCTTGGCGTACCGCTGGCTGAAGTGGTTCAGCATGATAAAGCCCGAATTCATGCGCATGCCCACACCAATAGCTTGGGAGGTGGTGCTGAGGGCAAACATGACACAGCTGCACTGAGCCAAGGGCAAGACTGTACTCTGGCCCTCGCAATGCCCAGAGCACCCGGGGGAAGCCAAGGGGAATCCTCAACTGGCACCTCTTTACGCTACCCAGTCTGCTGGCTGTCAGACTCCAATTAGGGAGCACACCTGAGAGAAAGCCAGAGCAAGCTTGGGCTTGGCTAACAGGGCAGCTAACCATACCCTTTGCTACCTATGTGTCTTTTCCACTGCCTCCTCCTCCAAGCCATCCTCCAGAGTGGCCTCATGGATCAGGAGAGTGGCATCTTTCCCTGGGGAGAAAAACGGCCATCAAGGTGCAGTCCTGGCAAAGCAGCATGTGGCCAAGGATCACAGCTGTGTCCAGATCCAGAAATGCTCTGCGCCCTGGACCCTGCAGCTTAGCTGAACATCAGGAAGACAGCCAGAGCATCTACAGATGTGTCCACAGGCCCCGCCAGCTACACAAAGCCCCACGTGGCCATTTGTTCCTCTACTCACCCATCTGGACCAAAGCTTCACAGGGCATGGTATCCCCTGAGTACACCACTTTCCAGCCGGACGTGTGCACCAGTGCACAACCAAAGGCGTGCTTACAGTGCCGGACCAGGCAGGTCTGAAACTGAAGGAGCAGCACTGGGGAGCTCGCTCTTGCTGTCCCTGTCTCCACTACCCACAGCCCAAGGCCCTTACCTCTTTCAAGTCACATGCCTCCAACAGTAAACTGATGAGACTTCCATTGGTGGGGTCGGAGGCTTCCACCCCTTTCTGAAGGCATTTGGCAGGAATCAAACTGCCAAGATAAAACATTTAAAAAATTATACTGAACATTTTTTAAAAGATCATTTAACACCTAGAATCAAAATTCAGATATTTAGCAAGAGCCTCCAATTATTCTTAAGGAAAAATTAAAATTGCAGTCACTAAAATCAGGAAGCAAAAAGCCAAGTCCACTCTTCAGTTCGCTAAAGAAATCTAACAGGCGATGCGCCATTGTGTGGGCTGTATCGACCACAGCTGTCTGGGTGGATGGGCTGCCTTCCTGTGACATGGGGCCAGTCCCTTCTCATCTAGCTGCCTCGAATGGACAGGCTGAGCTAGCCATTATTTGGGTGCCTGGCCCTGAAACTATCTCATGAAGATATCCCAGCCCAAGTCTAGAAAGCAGTATAGAAGTAAGCAAGGATGGGGAAGAAATGGTTCAAGGCAAGCAAACAAGGCCAAGGCTGCCGGGGACAGTGTTAATTGTCCTGATGTCAACCTTGAATTTCTGGAGACAGTGGCAGTGAAGGCGGCAGCCTGCAGTCAGGCAGCTATGGACACCCACCTGACGTGGTGCAGAATCTCCTGACACTGGTTGTGGTACTGCTGCAGCCACGGTCTGAGCTGGGTGGGGGCTACCACCAGCAAAGGGTGGAAGGACTTTCCCAGAGATGCCTGAAACAATGAGATCCGAGTGCTGAGTCCACGGAGGAACATGTCAGTAAAAAAAAGAATTTGGAGGGGCAGGAGGTTAGGCTCATGTGAAAACCAATGACACTCAAAATGTCACTGAAGTTCTGTACTTACCAAAGCACGCTCCCTCTGCAGCAGAATGTTCAGCAAACCCTGGGAGGGAAAAACAAGTACTGATCAGCCAGGTGTACATTCAATGTCTTCTCCACTATGCTGAGTTGTGTCTTACAAAATTCCTTCATCTCTCTAGCCTGGCACCAGCCCTCTAGCAGGGCCAAGGTAGGGATGTAGCCCCTGCTGACACATGAAACATGAGAGACAAGACAGCAACATGGCCATGTTAGACTGGGACACAGGAGCCCCTAGGGCTGCCCAAAGTAAAGGCCTCAGAGCCACCTCTCACATATCTGACTAGTTTCTTCCAGGAGGCTGCGAAAAAGGCAAGATTCAAGAGTGGGAGAAGCCACATCTGTACTGTCACATGAAAATGCAAGTGCAGGGATGAGGCATTTTTGCTTGGCACTAGGGTTTTATAAAAGGCCCTTTCCTAGCAAAGACTCCCCACAAGTTTGGAAGAGGGAAGACAGCACCTCCATGTAGGATGGCACTCTGGGTCTGACCCTACACTCACCGTGTGGTGGTCTGCGTGGAGATGGGATACAAACACAGCAGCAAGGCTGCCCAGGACCCTGTCCACATCACCTCCGTAATGACGACACAGCTGCCCAAATGTGCCTTCACCACAGTCCAGGAGCAGAGACTTGTCAGGGCTATGGAAGAAGAGTGAGAGACTCACCCCAACCAGAAAGGCTTTGCAGAATGCTTGTTTAGTGGAGAACAAGTGGAGACTGGGGAAATTTCCATTTTCTATAACCTCTCATACCTTCTTTTTGAGGAGCTTATATAAAAGGCCAGTTAATTTAACCATAAAGTAGTTAAGTCTGTCCTCTCTGTAGAAAGCCAGTATGTGGCAAGCAAGCTGGCGATCACCCCAACATTTCTCAGTCATGGTCTCGGGTACATCCTATCGCTGTGGGCATTTACCGCACGATTTGGTGATTACTTCATCACTAGCATCGAAGATGACAAAGTGAAATTTAAACTACCCCGGAACTGCAGTCTTCCTTTCTCCTATCTGCAGAGGTACCATCTGCATTTTATAAGGCCAGTGATTAAGACCTCTATCTCTCTGCAGATAAATGACCCCCAAGCAAACCCAAAACATCAACTAAAAGAAAAAATGTTCAAGGGAATCTAATAAAGCAGATGAACATGAAATCAATGTATGCAACACTTTTAACACGCCAGCAGTGAGAAGTTAGAGGGACAATACAAAATACCAGTTCAAACTTTAGCCTTGCTATTTACCGTGCTGTGGATTCACAGAAAAAGGAATCTCTAAGTATCAGTTTACCAATTAGTAAGATTCTTTACCACTTCATAGAACTAGTGGGAAAATTAAATGAGACTTTCTTAGCAAGGGTAAATCAGACAGTAGTATTAGCTCTTTTTTCTTTTATAAAAAATCACAATGGGGTGGGTTTTGCTAATTCCCAGAAGGAAGTTAACAGAAGGGAATAAGGCCCATTACTCATCCTCCAAGATAATGGACAATTATTAACCTTGTGAGTGGAACAGAACTTTTGTTTGAAAAGTAAGTGTGCTCTATGACAGATGGCTGTTGGCAAGAAGCAGTACTACCTTATGTTGACAAGTGTGGCACTGACATTCCGAATCTTCATAGGGATGGCAGACCCAGTTCCAAGGAAGATGATTTCTGGATACTGTTTTTTTTTCTCTGTGGAAAATGCGTACACAATAGTCCACTTTTCTGCATCAGGAAGTCAAGAATAAGTCAACACTTACTTTTCAAACAACAGTTGTCCTACACTGAGCAGGCTAATACAGAAAAACTTTAGAGCACTAAAAGCCTGTTGTCTGAGCCAGCGTGTCCGGTGGGAGTTGTGGGACTTTTTCCTTTCTACAGCCTCAAACAGTGAGCCAGCATTTAGCTCTGAGAGGCAAGCAAGGCAGTTAGTCCTTGCTTCCAGGAGGGACCCTGGGGGGCCTTGGCATCTACCTTCCCAAGAAGGGTTTCCTCATCAGTGTGAGACCATCAAAGTGTTTGCCAAGAAAGAGGTGTACAGGAAAGGAGAGCAAATACAGTTTACAGTCCTTTACAAAAACAAAACAAAAAAATTACTATAGCCTGGTCCATGTGCTGGTGTACACCTGTCCTCCCACCACCTGGGCTCTGAGACAGGAAGATCATGCGTTCGTGGCCAGCCTGTGCCACTCAGCAACTTTACAGTGCAGAGGGCCAGGTCTCCACAGACAAGGGAAGAAGCAGAACCAGAAGTCAAATCCAGGGAGCTGAGTGATGTCAGTGTCCTTTGCTCAACCTAACCTGGCCCGATAGGTCCTTATGTGTGTCTGGAAGGATCCCCAAGCTCAGTGGGTCTTTAACTTACACATCAGACAGCCGATCAATCATGCACAGAGCAAGGAATGATGGGAAGTCAGTCTTCCCAAAACACATATGGGTGGAAGCGGAGACGGTCTGCCCACCTCTGTGGCCTGCCAACTGCTGACCTCCACAGGGGCAGGCATGCCTGGTGAAAAGTCATTTGGCTAAATTAAAACCCCACGCCATGGCATTCTCTTTGGATATTAC
Source organism: Octodon degus (assembly GCF_000260255.1). Lineage (NCBI taxonomy): Eukaryota > Metazoa > Chordata > Mammalia > Rodentia > Octodontidae > Octodon > Octodon degus. The sequence continues at coordinate 2,461,579 of NW_004524829.1, read as the reverse complement.
TGGTTAAAAATAATACCAGAAAAACCAGTAAGCACAGAGGTCACAAAATTCAGTTAACTATTAGCTGAGCATGGTAGTGCACACCTGTAAGCCCAGCACTGGGGAGGCTATGGCAGGAGCATCACGGAGAGTTCGAGGGCAGCCTAAACTAAAGAGCAAAACTCTGTCTCAAAGACAAAAAAAATAAAAAATAAAAAATTCAGTACTATTCCAACGGGTGAGGAAAACTCAACAAAGGACTGAGCTGGCCAGGTACGTTGTGCACACTTAAAAGCAACCGTGGGACCGGCCCTCTAAAAGCAGTGTACATTCAGATCTCTCCGCAGGATCCCACAGAGGATCCCAAAAACAATGCACACACGCACGCTGCAAAAAGCCCTGGGCACCAGCTCAAAATCAGTGTTGGATGGGATGCAGCTGTGGAATTCCCAAACTCTACCACCTTACCCTAAAGGCTGTAACTAATGCAGACAGAGTACAGAAGCCCAGGCTAATACAAATGAACATGTTAGAACATGCCTCGTGAACACCCTGCTCAGTGCTGCGAGGTCCACAGCAACTGGCGAAGTCCTAGGAGAAGGTTGCCCTGTGGTCTCCTACTCACCTGTGGGGGCCAGGCCATCCTGTTCACTCTTCCTGTACTCCTGCACACTCTCCTGGAAATTGGGGAGCTCCAGAGCCTCGGCTATGAATTCATCAGGGTTGCAGGTAATAATGGCATCCCTACAAAGAAAGAGGCATACGGAGTGACCAAAATGGGGTGTTTGGGCTCACCGAGTGCTGGCTCGGATATCTAGCATCAGTTCAAGCGGACCATATGCCAAGCCTTCTGTCAGGCCAAGCCTGGTTGCCTCTGGAACCTTGCTCAGCTATGTGGGGTATCTCAGAATGGACTCTGAAGAGCTCAAGTTCCGCGGAGCATCTCTCAGCCTCAACGCCAGACAACTGGGCACTACTGATACTCAGGCCCAGATGAGCATTTGTGGTGGGAGCTGTCCTATTCTGACCACTACTCCATCCCACACAGTAATGGCCAAAAGTGCCTCTGGACATTGCCAGGTGGCACCTGCTGAAGATCTGAGTCCTAAAGAGTGACTTTCAAACCAAGTACACAGAGCTGATTGCTGGGAACCTTGGCAAAATGCAGAACCAACTCAGGAGCTCTGCAAGGAGCCTGATAACGCTCATACTGGTAATGCTAGCCTCGCTGTCCTACTACACTGGGCAGCAACACCGAGACTAACGGCTCTTAAAATCACCAGGAACCTAAGAAGGAAGACTGAAGCCGACTCTCAAGATTCTATTTCAACAGGTCTGGGGTGGACACCGAACTGGAAGTCTTCCAAGCACAACGTGAGTTGCTGGCAGGTGCTGACAGGAGAAGCCTGGGGGCCGGGTCCCCCTACCGTAGAGGCGCCCAAGCCAAGTGCAAGTGCACACCACCACCAACTGCATGAGCCAAGTGCAACTGCACACCACGCCTGGCCACAGCCCGGATCACGGGCTTTCTTCATACCAACGCTGTGCGGTGGCCAGGAAACTTAAATGACTCCAGATTCAGAGCTCATAATGTAAAATAAAATTGTGGAGCACTTTTCACTCTCCTGGCTGAAGAACACTGGCAAGAAGCTCTCTGGACAGCAGTATAGAGTTACGAGGGCATGAAGAACAGTCGCACTATGACCTGACAATCTCACATGCATAAATTGCCATCAGGGACGGAGTTCTATTCCAAGACTTACATACAAGACATTTATTTTTTCATTAAGACAACAAAAATTGGAAACATCTGAACAGTTTGAGCTCCTCATGGCATGAGTGAAGGAGTCAATACCTACAACTGAAGTACCAATAAAACCCACTACTGGACACTAAAGATATATTTAAAAACTGACAAAAACCAAGTCATAAGTTCACATACACATATTTTAAATACACCCCCATATATAAACTTAAAAATACAACTTTTTTAAAAATGTATTTTTTAAAGGGTCCCACTATGCAGCTTGGACTCTAGTGATCTTCCTGTTTTCAGCCTCCCCAGAGCTGGGATTATAGGTTTGCACCACCATGCCCAGACTCAGTGGCTCAGGGCACCTAGGTGCAAGGTTGGAGCAGCATGTGGTTCCAGGGTCAAAACCCTGTCCCTGAGTTTGCCTAAGCAGGCACTTAGTCCACTGTAAAAATATATTGTTAAGTCCCTTTCTCTATGTGACAAGATGACCGGTGGCTTCCTTCAGCAAACACTTCTTATACTGCAAAACGATCATCACTATCACTATTATCATGGAGAACAATTCCTGAAAAACATAATCACTGGTCCCAAGTCTTCCAACCTTACCCAAACTAGGATGAGGCTCACACCCACACCGTTACATACTGTCTAAGCCTCTCCTGTGGTATGAGGGCAGAGCAGAGTTCTTACAACAAAGGCCACATGGCCCCACAGGTCTTGAAACATGCACTACCTGGCTATTTACCAAAATGCTGTCTGCCCAACCTAGACAACTGTGCTGGTTCAGAATGGCACAGACCTCTGCCACTCTTGCCTGGGCCGGAGCTGATACTTGAGCAGGCATTCGCCCCGGACAGTGGGCACGCTGAGGGCCGGGCCTTCCTCCTAGAAGAGATGAGAACATGCTCAATAGTGCCGACAGGACAAAAGCTGGGCTCCCCGTGACAGTCCTGGACATTACCTTACTGTGGAAACTGGTGAGCAGAGGGAAGATGTCTGGGTGGATGAGGTTGAGCTGCGTTTGAATCTTGTGGCTGCGAAGATTGTGGACCGACGCACAATTTTCATTCAGGATCAAGTGCTGGGTGTTGGGCCCAAACCTAGGGTGAAACCAACCACAGAATGCATCCATTAGGGACCAAGACCACCCAAGGGGCAGCACTGTGGATCAGAAGGCCTAACACAGATGGGAGTGTTCAAAGACATCTCTCACTTGCCCCAAATAGTTTCTACGTGGGCAGGCATTATCTGCTTCTTCCGTCACAAGGTCCAGTGTTCTCTGCCTACCACAGCTGCCCCCGGGGTGTGCTGGAAAAAGTGGTAGAAAATCCAAGAAAAATTAGAATGTTCAGATAGAGATCTGAAGACAACATGGAGTGTAGGGTCCAAGAAGAAAACTCACAAGAGAAAAACAGACTGTTAGGACTCAAGACCCTCAGGAATGGGGCAAGAAGCTATGCAGAGATGAGAAAGGGGGGCACTAACAAGCAATCTGAGGGCACCACAGATGCCCCCCGCCCTGAAGCTGAAAACAGAGGACTAGGCTCTGGACTCTCACTTCCCAGTTATTACCCTAATGTAGAACATCCATCTCACAGGCACGCTGGGAGGACTAGGATACATGAGATGTCCAGTATTAACACACTGGCTGACATACAGGAGGCAGTCAATGATCAGTGGCTTTCATATTTGCAAGTCTCTGACTTAGGATAACACGTGGCACCATCGACCAAAAGAAGGCTCTCTGGTTCAGACACCACGGAGAGCATGAAGGGTATAAAAAGATGTGAAATCGAGCCCTGCATGAGGGGGATGCACACACACACCACGCCACCTAGCGGTGGTTTCTCTCCTAGACAGTAGTACCAAAGGGCAAGTCCAGAAATCCTAAGGCAGGATTCTCAGAGAAAATGCCGGCAGGTGCAGAAGTGAAGGCAGAGAGCACTGAACTGTGAGGGATACAGCACCACCCAGAAGTGTGCCCCATGTTCGGCAGGCCGGGCTCCATACCTCGCCATCCACTGCTGGTACCTGCTGTCCAAAAGCACAGAATCGGGGGCCATGTGAACCACCATGGCCACATGGGCATCGGTCTCTCCTTGGTACCTGGACAAAGGAAGAGCGAATAGGCCTTTGCCTCGTGCAGTGACACAAACTCGGGACAAAAACACACCCATGGGGACTGTGCGCAGAGTGCTGTGTCCTGGGAGAAGGATCAGAACATGCCTCACAGAGTCTACCCTGGATCAAACCTGAGTCACAAAACTGGCCATCTTTTCCAAGGGACAAAACAGAATGGCACTCAGGCCCAGAGGATGTTCCTAGGCTGTAGTTCTGTCCCTTAACATAAGCTCTTGACAAACATGGTCTCAAAATACTCTGCCCTACCTCATTAGGTTTGGTGTAGGTAAGTGAAGGAATTCATGTATGCAAAAACAAAACAAATAATGGTCATTTAGAACTCAGATGGCTCTAGAATGTATTCTAGACTTACAACTTTAAGAATGCTCTAGTCCTTGGTGGCTGTGGTTTTCCATGTTTTCTATTTTACGTGTACAACTACCAGTAGTGAGATAAATCCTGCCAAGAGGATGGACAGACATGGACTTCACACCTGGACCACAAGCTTCCGCAGAGACCCAGCTCAGCCCCTGAATCCTTGGGGCCCTGCTGGGCTTGGCTTCCGCAAGCACATGAACATTTGTTTCTGCCACCCACAGACCCCACATCATTACCTCTTAAAGGTGGCATTGTCACAAATGGGCTGGATGAATCCTTCATCTGGACATTCAACCACAATAAACGCAGCACCAGGGTCTGGAGGCGTGCAGAGCTCTTCAGCTAAAATCTGCAAAATCAAACAGGGCAGGCTCAGTGGGCTTGCTGCTCTCCCTGAGTGGCCAGCAAGACCACTGGTAAGTATACATCCTAGCCCCAAAACTCACCGGAAGCGCCATCACACTCCCTACTTTCCATTTATACTTAGAAAAACAGAAGTTTAGTAGCTTACGGGGACATTTCAAGGGAGGAGTGGCTAAAAAACAAGGCTTGGTGTAAAGACTACAGGCACTCATCCTCAGCCTGAAACACTAGAAAAAAATCTTGATAAAGAACATGTTGGCACTCACTGGATTTAGTGGTACACACCTCTAAGCCCAGCACTGTAGGAGGCTGAAGCAGGAAGATCATAAGTTCAAGCCCAGCATGAGTAACCTAGCAATTCTGTCTGAAAATAAATTAAGCTCTACATGTAATCTCCAACACTAAAAACCAAAACAAACAAACAAAAAGACCAAAACCACACACATCAACAAATAAACAAAAACGCAAACCACAAAAGGCAGAAAAGCACAGCGACATTTGTTCTGGCCACGCACCCAAAGCCCATCTGCACAGGTTGCTTTTAGGTACTGTCCTCATCACAAGTACAAAGACAAGAATCCATGAGTGTACGAGGACCCCCAGATGCCAAACAGGAATCTACAGAGCACCCACAGCAGTGCAGAGAGTGGGAAGAGTCTAGGTAAGAGTTCCACGGCGCTGACAAGCGCCCGAACCTCAAGCTGTCCCATTCCCTTCCACAGCAGGGTCAGTAGGGCCTGCGCTGGACGGTGGCCCTGTGCAGTGTCCCACAGCCTGTGCATGTGCTGAGTCACCATGGAAACCTAGTGACTCACCTCTCTTCCTTCGTACGTGACACTCTTCCCATCCTTGACAGCAGCGATGATGGGTGCAATGGCAGCCGTCCCACTGCAAGAAAGACGCAAGGCCACTGTGAGATGCGTTCTCTTTAAGAGCAGAGGGAACCCAAGGTCCCCAGCAGCCTCATCCCTGACACTCACACTGGGAGGCCCAGTTCCTTTGCTTTGAGTACCAAGAAGTTTCCTTTCTTCAAGTGAAGCTGTAACAAAGAGAACACAGAGGGGCTGGTGAGATGGCTCAGTGGTCTAAAGCACCTACTTGGAACAAGCTTAGCAAAGCACAGGGACCGCGGTTCAATCCCCCAGCACCACATGCCAG
>NW_004524829.1:2450073-2455346 GCF_000260255.1 Octodon degus | reverse complement strand
GAGGAAGAAAAGCAAACTTATGTATATTGAATTCCATACTTTTCTCCATATCAAAATTAAGAGTATCCTCGTGTTTCCTCCAGGAGAAAGACAAGGATACAAGGATTGTGTTTTTCATCCTACATTCATCCATTAAAGGCTAAAGGAATGCCACCAAAGCAGCACTTACCAAGGCAATGACCAAACAAAGTGCCGGGACACAATACTCTAACGACAGTGAGTAACCAAATGGATGGGATTTTTTTTTACCTCCTATATTTTTCAAATATTTGGCCAATATGTTATTGGTTTTATACTAGAGGAGAAAAGTTATAATAACAAATGCCCAACATGCTCTTATTATGTTGACAATAATCCTATCACAAAGCCTCATGATCAATGGGTGCTTCTGTCAAAATACTTTCTAGGGTCTACATGTTTCACATACATAAAAGTCAAAATGGCATTAAGACATTAATAGATCTTTGCTGAATTACATCTGATCTCCATTTTCTTCTTTAAATCTGAATAAACTATTTGTGCTTAGTTTTAACTTTTGGAAGTTAAGGAGTTACTCTCAGAACCAAGTCTCAAGTTTGGATCCCAAAGTCTCATTCTCAGGACTCTAGAATTCTCCCCCATCTTGAAAAATACTTCACTGTGTGTGTATCACCTAGGGATGACATTAATTAACAAGCACTATGGAGTAAGCATTCTCTCCACAGACTCAAATGGGTCTGAGGATGGGAACTAAATGTTTTTCTTTTTTAAAAAAATGTATTTGGTACAGGGTCTCATTTACTAGCCTGGACTCACAGTGATCCTCGTGTTTTCAGCCTCTCCACTGCTGGGATTATAGGTATGCACCATCACGCCTAGTCTTGGTGGCTGGGGCTGGCACCGCATGCAGTACTGGGGACTGAACCCCTGGTCCCTGTACTTGCCTAAGCAGGTGCTTAATCTGCTGAGCTATCTTGCTGGCCCTGGAAACTAAATGTTTCTAATGTTAAAAGACTTTGCTCACATAAGCCAGCTGAATTTCAGCCATACAAATCTGTCCCCTGAATGAGGACAGCAGACAGTGCTGAGACAGACAAGAACTACACAGCCAGCAATACCTGCGAGCCACCCAGGAGTGACCTAAACCACACGGTTCTCTCAGGTAGGGTTTCTCAGGCCTTGAGCCAGAGCTCCTTTTCTCTGACCTCCCAGAACTTGAATTAATGCAGTACACTGCTGTCCAATCCTTAGCTGCAAAGCACCAAATTACCTAGAAGGGGAAGTGGGGGCAGTAGGCTGACCATGTGAGATCCCTCAGAAGCAGCACCAGGCAGCAAGGGAGGAACAAAAAAGCCAGGGCAAGCAGCCTGCAGCTACACAGTAGCATCAGGTTGTATGCTCCGCAACAGCTGCCTGAGGACAACCCATGGCCAGAGCATGAAGAACATCTAACACAACTGAAAGACTGCCATGTAAGGATTTTTTATATTTTAGGAAAGGGTCTACATGGTGTTCAGGGTCTCACTACTCGATTGGACTCGTAGTGATCCACCTGTTTACAGCCTGCCAGGAGCTGGGATTATAGGCGTGTGCCACCACACCCAGTCTCTGCCATGTAAGTTTAAAAGATTTCTTAGAGTCTAAAATCTCAACCACCCAAGGAATATCTACAGACAACAGTACTTAATTTGTATAAAAATTATAACTTTTATTTAAATACACTGATAGAAATGATACTGGATGATAGAAATTATACTGAAAATGATCTAGTAATTAAATTCCAAGGATATTTTTAAATTAACATTATTTTAACAGCCCCCCCCATCAAAGCATACAAAAGAATAATGTAGTCTTACCAGAAATTAGGCAAAAATATATGCTAAAGGTTATAAAGCAAAATTGTAACATGAAGTCCTACTAAATATAGGCCATTGGTCAAATTTTGAAACAGCTTTCTATAATATAAATACCCCACTCTTGGGCCGGGGAGACAACTTGGTGGTCCAAGCACCCGCCTGGCAAGCACAAAGACCCAGGTTTGATTCCCAGTATCACATGCCATGCTGCCCCTCACCCGATCCCATGTGTGTTGTGCAGGCCACAGAAACTGGGCATGGTGGTACACGCCTTTAATCATAAAGTGGGGAGACTGAGACAGGACGATCACTATGAGTCTGAGCTGCACAGTGAAGCCCTGTACCAAATAAATACAAGATTTAAAAAAGAAAATCCCCCACCCACTCAGTCCTTAGGACACCAGCCCTTTCTGCTTTTTGAGGCAGGGTCTCACTAAGTGAATAGGTGGATCGCAATGAGCTGGAGTAGTGGGACTACAGCTGCACGTCATCTGTTCCTATATGTAATAGACATTCTTAGTGTAATTTGACCCATCTCAGATTGTGGATCCAGGCTTTCATGAAGGCTAGAAACACTGTACTAACCTCTATCTGATGTCAGTACTGTAACCACTACAGTGACATGAAGTAAGTGAGAACAAAACTGGGAATCTGAATAAACGCCTGACTGGGAAGAAAAGAACACAGCCTCCTCTAACTCTGAATTCCCAGGGATCCAGTCACAGGCAAATTATCAAATGCATATGCAGGCTGACCAAACACAGGAAGAGACCAAGGTGGAAGGGATATAAAAATCAGTGGGATCTGTATTTGTGTTTTGGGGTTTTTTCTGGCAGAACCGGGGACTGAACTCAGGCCTTTGCACTTGCCAGGGAAGCGCTTATTCTACTGAGCCATCTTCCCAGCCCCTGTATTGCTACAACAAGGCAACTTAGGAGGCGCTATCTTCCAAAGACTGCAGAAGTGTTGACTCAAGGCTCCAAACACAGCAACACCCTGTTACCAGCTGTATGCTCATTCACAACGCAGCCTGGAAAGATATTCTTACCTTACATACAAAAGCAACAACCAAGGAAGGGTCCCTGCCACTTCTGTTCTGGCTAACACCTGCGGGAAACAGAGTTGATTATAACAAGCTGAAGGTTGTACAGGCTTCACGAATTCACACCACGTGGTACCTATTTTTACTTTCTGCATAATTAAATGGACATTACCATCCCAACACAACCATGGAAGAAGACCCTAATATTCCTCAGCAGGACTGTTCTCTTTTTATCCTGCTTATGTTGAGTAAGTGAAAAATTTCAGCCAGAAAACCCTAGAAAATAACTCTTTTTAAGTGACCTATTTTACCTAATGATGAAGACAGCAAAAATAAATTGCAATGTGATTTATAAACAAACATGCGACATAAGACAAAAGCTGGAAAGCCTGCAGGAAGAGTATAGGTAACAGTCTTCATCCCCTGCTGGCCAAAAAAGGAGGGCACTGAAGGCCTGTCTTTGGTCACCAGACCAGACACACCTCAGGATAAGAGAAACTGAGGGAGCTTAGTCCAATACTGGACAACAGAATCCTTGAGTGATCAATGATGTAGAGTGTGCCTAAGGAGAGTCGCACAGAGAAAAAACATTCTCAGGCTTTTACAGACAGCAAATTGTTCAAGCAATGGCCATGACTCATACACATGGCTGACACTGACAAAGGATCTATAAACTGCAGTACAGGGTTTCAGGATAAATCCTGAGGGGATTTGACTGATCTTGTCTAATACAAAAGTTATATTTCTTGTTATATAGGTCTTGCTTTATCTTGGTCTTAAGCATCCAGCAGAAAAGTATAAAAATGATGTATAAAAAGTAAAGCCACATTAATACGCTGAGATGTAAAAGGCTCAAGTCAATAACTTCTGACGTTGCCAGTCCTATGGATAACCCACTACTATTATGGACTACCAGACTATATTGGATTATTTTGCTGAATTCATGCACCTACAATATTTAAATGGCAATAGATTACCCATCTCTGACAAAACTGAACAAAAAAAGGGGATACAAAGGAAGGACCATTTTGTATCTGTATATTCAAAATAGGATAGATATATAGCTACTTTCTATTAATTCAATGAGAAGAAAGATTTATACTAATAGTGTCTGGACAGGATATCATGCCTGCATCTTGTACTATGAATAACCACTACAATAATATGCAATGTATTAATTATTGAAACTGTCCTATTAATTCGTTTAGAAACTGTCTCATTGCTATTGTTTTGTAATAAAATAATTTAAAAAAACAACAACAGAGAATCCTTGAGCAGCCCAACTCTGTTGCTACAGCTAGACTGGGACTTTTAATTATTTCCCAGGAGGATGTCATACTGAAAGAAAAAGTTTGGATCCATTCACTAGTATGATGGTTTTGTCAGCTTAATAGTTTCTGGTCACTGGAAAACTAATTCGTATCAGCATTCTAGTAGTCAATAAAAAACACAAAAGCCCTTTATATGGCTCAGTTTGCCAGGCTCTGCTTTCTTCTAGGTAAAATGAAGGTAAGTTTTGGAGCTACCCAGGGCCTTGAAAGCTTAGTACTGTCACCTTTCTGACAACTGTTCTCACCCCGCACCACACCCCAAGCCAAGGCATTATGTGCCAAGAACAAGGTATCTGAACAAATAGAGTAGCACTAAAAGGCAAAGAATTGTCATTTGCAGGCTGAGGCAGGAGGATCACTGCAAATTTGAGACTGTCCTGGGCTACAAAGTGAGCTCAACAGCAGTCTGAACTGCACAGTGAGACCTTGTCTCAAAAAGACACGCACACACAAAAAAATAAAGCCCGCCAAATAGCTCAGCGGATTAAAGTGCCTGCAAGCAGGCATAGGGCCCAGAAGTTCAATCCTTGGGCCTGCCTTGCTGGCCCCATCCCAGGGGCATGCTGAGACAGCAACTGAGACTGGGCATGGTGGCATATGCCTGTAATCCCAGCTCTTGGGAGGTTGTAAACAGGTGGATCACTATGAGGCGGATCACTATGAGTATGATCTAGTAGTGAGACCCTGAACAACCTATAGACCCTTCCCTAAAAAATAAAAAAAAAATTAAAAACTTAAAAAAAAAATAATTTTCATTTGCAACACCATGGATAAAACAGAAAGTCACAATGCTAAGTGAAGTAGTATCAGGCACAGGAGAACAAATTCTTTATGATCTCATTTATATGTAGAATTTAAAAATGCTGAGGTTGGGCTGGCGCTATAGCTCAGCAGACTAAGCACCTGCTTAGGCAAGCGCAGGGAACGGAGTTCAATCCTGGGTACTATATATCACGCAGGCCCTGCCCCAAGGGGGACTGAGCCAGTGACCTAGTCCAGGCATGGTGGTGCACACCTGTAATTCCAGCACTGGGGAGGCTGAAAACACAAGGATCACTATGAGTC
>NW_004524829.1:2433077-2449847 GCF_000260255.1 Octodon degus | reverse complement strand
TGAGACCCTGCCTCAGAAAAAAAAAAAAAAAAAAAAGATGACCAAAAGCTGGGAGTGGCAGAAATGATGGGGAAAGTGGAGATGTTGACTGAAGTGTACAAAGGTTCAGTCCTTAAACACAAAAATACAAACAGGGAAGATGACAGTTAACTAGCTTGATTCTTTCTACATAGATCAAGTCTCTTCGAACCCCTTAAAAATACACAATTATTACTTTAGCAACGAAAAATAAATTTAATCTTAAACAAGAGGTCAAAGCATAAAGAAATGCAAGTACCTTTCCAGCAGGGTTTGACTGTACTACTGCCATCAAGAAGGTGCTGCTCATTTGCAGCTGATCCAGAGTCTGAAGGCTGTTCTGGGCTGCGCCTGTGAGGAGACCTTTCTGGGCTCTGTGACGGCTGATGCTTTTCAGGTCCCTGCTCACCTGGGTAGAACAGGAAACCATCAAACTACATACCACACAAGCAGAGCTCACAGCCACCGGCCAGTCACGCACAGGAAGGCCGGAACACCAGTGAAATCAGCGCACTGTACGCACTGTAGTTTGCGTCTCACTCATCTTTCAGTTTCCACTGAGCCCACAGCCTTGCACAGTAAGGACTCAACAGTGCCAGCTGACAGAACAGCAGTCAGGCTGTTGGTTGCTTCATTCACTCCCATTACCTTCAGAAACAAACCGGTCCACAGGGTACCTGTCTCCATGCAAAGGAGTGAGACTGGGCAGTGAAGCCACAAAGCCAAGCAAAAACAGCTGCTCAGAGAAGCAAGACACAGCATCTGGTCTCAACAGAGCCACTCAATGATTGGCAACACAGTCAGATAAGCACTGGCCACACAACAACAAAAGCACATACACTGTAAAGTACTATGGAAGAAGAAACAAGGGCTGGAGGGTGACAGCTGGGGCTGGGGCTAGCACATGTCAGGTTAAAACATCTGGCCAGGAGTAGGCCAGATAAGGAGGCAGACGCTCAGACCATCATCTCCTAGTCTCCAAGCCTTTGTGGCATGGCTCTAGCCCATTTCCCCCACTCCCTTCTCCCCATGGGTCTTTTTTTTAAGTTTTTTGAGAAAGAGTCTTGCTATGTAGTTCAGGCTAGCCTCCAGCTTCAACCTCCCAAATGCTGGGATTAGTACAGGCATGCCACTATGCTCAGACTATGTGTGGCAATCTTATCTTCTTATCTCCTGTGGATTTCGCTGGACTCTAGGCTTTTGTTTGTGGCCTTTCAGACTTGGGAAGCTTATACTAGTTAGTTTTAAGTGCTAAATGTCCCTGCTACTACTAGGTATGCTCTTCTCACATACAGAAAACGGCACACAAAGCATGGGGCCAGATGCAAGCACCACAGTGACACGCACAACTCCTCTGTTCTAAGTCAAAACATCATCTGGCCCTTGCACCTGACAAGTTCTGCTGGAGTTCCTCAGACGGATGACACTCTTACATTGTAGTTATTAAAAACTATCATGTGAATAAAGCCTCCAGAATCCTCTTATCAAAAGGGATATTTATATTTGTGGCAAACAAACCCTTAACCCTCAAGGGATGAATATACAATCAGGTTATTTTCTGACAGAAATTGGTAACATAAGGCAAGGTCATTATGATTACATGAATACAATATTTATTTACAAGACCATAAGCTCTTAAGGGCAGGAACCAAACCTTAATACTTCAGTTGTCTCCTAAGCATAAAAAAGATACAACATAGCATAGCCAAAGCAAGTATGCAAACAATTTCTGCTTCCACCCACACCATCCATACCTGGGACCTACAACCTCCTCTTCTTGGGGGAAATCTGGTTTTCATACTCACTGTATATAGGGACCTGGTGAACTGTCATGGTCTCATCTTTGTATTCTGGTGCAGAGTGGGGCCGGACAGCTACAGGAAAGCAAAAAGTTAGGAATGTGAGACTGTATGAGTGCCAACATGAAAACAGAAATTCGGTGGTATTTCACCACTAACATCAGTATTTTTGAGCAAATTAACATTTTAAGAAAATTTGTATTTTTATCATTCATATTTACAATCAAATAAAGAAACAATCATTATGGAGAATCCATTTATATATATATACATATATACATATACATATATATACACATATACATACATATATATATAAAATGCTGTATAGTAAGTCTGACAAACATTCAAGTTGCAAACTTTCCCAGATGCAATGGACCTCACATTTGGTTTTCTTATGCTTCACAGTGCACATCGGTGTCAAAGGTGTCTAAGATGCACTTTGTCAGACTTACAAATGAATTCGTATTGGGAATGTTCTGCTGGAATGGAGTTCATCTATGAATCAAGGACTTCCTGAACTCCAATTTAAGAGCTCTGAGTTAACAAACAGTAGTAAGAAGCCAAACTGTACTGCCTCAGCTATTTGGGCTGCTTTACATTCTGAAATAAGACATTCGTGTTCGTGTAGGAGGAGCACTAACCAGCCGAGGATGCACAGTGCACAGCCCAGGCAACCTCTGCTAGTCCCCTTCCCACCAGAGGCTGAGAGGCCCTGGCAGCGGGAGCTTGGGTTCAGCTACCAAGATGGCCAGGACACCTTTGTCCACCCCCTTTTTTTAATATAGCATAATCTTTATATGCTTTGTTCTTTAAATAAATTGCCCTCTCTCTTCCTCCTGCAGAGATCTCAAAGCCCCATGAAGCACTTCTTGGACTGAGGAAGGAGCCTCGGGGGCCTGAAGAGATACCGTGACACCTCTGGCACACTTCCAGATACATAGCATAAAAAAAAAAGAAAAATTAATGTAATACAAGTAGATAATAATAAAGAAAATATATAAAGCACTTTTCTGTAAACAAACTAAACAAAACCTCCTAGTAAATAATTAGAAAGTAAAATTGTAACATATGCCTGGACTGCCCACTTTGTAATTTTGTGGCATGAGGTGAAGGCACAGGCAGGGCAAGAAAGCAAATATTTTAAAATCCATTTTTTTTTTTTTTTTCGTTTGGTGGTACCGGAGATTGAACTCAGGACCTTGTGCCTGCCAGGCAAGTGCTTATTCTACTGAGCTTTCTACCCGGCCCCTTTAAAATCCATCTTAAAGATGATGAAGCACTTGCTTTTAAGGTTTAGAAGGGCTGTAATCTGTTTTGTTTTGTGATCCAGAGGACTGTGGGCAGACAGGGTCTCCACTAAATTGCCTTGATTGGCCTTAAACTTCTCAACTGCCTGTCTCAGCCTCACAAATAGACAGGATCATAGGCATATGCCACCTTAAGCCAAGTTTTAATGGATTCTAATTTGAAAAGCACAGTAAATGTGAGAAAAAATATTAATAATGAATCACAGTTGAGAACATACCCAAGTCTATTCCTTTCAATGGACCAGAAAATATTTTGATTGCTTCTAAGTACTTTTCCTAAAAAACATACAGAACTGATTATTTATAGTTAAACAGAGAACAGAACAATGTATTCAAATATGTTAGTGGGGTCAATAGACAGCAACAGAAAAAACTTTAATAGACATTTTGAACTTCATCTCTACCAATATTTTTCCTGTCTACTACATACTGAGATGCCAAGGACGGCCCTGCTCTCATAAGTCCAAGGGAGAGGACAAAATGGAAACAAATGGCAACACAAACCATTTGTGGCAATTATGTTAAGTGCTCTGCAAAAAAATGTAAAACACAGGAATCTAGGACTAACCTGTCTGAAGACAAGGACAGTTAAAGAACTGACTTTTTAGCTGCTCCCTGGATGTTCAGTAAGGACAGAAGCTGGGATGAGAAGTGGCAGGGGAACACCAGCCCTGTGAGTGCTGGTCTATAAAGACATGGATGGAAGTGTGGGCCAGTGCTCACAGGACTTGTAGACCACACCAAGTGATGTGGGTTGTATTACAATGGAGAACCCCTAAAATGTTTCAGGTTGGGAAGTGACACATGCATTTATATCTTAAAAAGGTCACTCTGGTGCTGGATGGTAAATCAACTAGAGGGAACCAAGGGCAGATGCAGAAGGCTACTGTGGTGGACAGGTGTGGTGAAGAATGAAGGCCTCCAGGAGTTGGAGACAAAATGGACAGGCTTTTGGAAGCAGAATTAACAGGATTTGGTGACTGGCATGAAGACGTCTGACACTGAACAAATAAATAAGAACAAGAAGCTGTCCATTTATTAAGTGCTGACTTAGCACCAAACATCTAATAAGATGATTCAGTACTTTCTATGTATTAATTCATCAAGTGCTTAACAATACCTTTACAAAACATTGCAGTATAGCCATTTCATAGATGAAGAAGCCAAGGCTCAGACAGGCAAAATAACCCCCTCAAGATCGTATAGTTAGCTAGATTTTGAACTCAGCCCTATTTACCTTCAAAGGTGAAATGTTTTACTACCAGTCAAGAACAAGACTGATCTACAAAAATGAAAATTATTATTTACAGAATGAAAAAGGAATTACTTTTGACAGTCAGGAAAGACTCACCAATTGTGGGGGTCCAGACAGCACACACTTTGGAAGCCCTGTTTCTTTTAAAGTAAGAATCATTCCTAAAAAACAAATAAAATCAGATCTCTCACCAACCTGACCTGCAGTTGCTGCCAGGAGCAGAAGCGCTACTTCCTAACATAGTTACTCATCAAGGTTGTCACTCAGCTAGTGAAGGCGCAGACATCAGGCAATGAATGCAGAGCAGAAGTGATGCTAACCAGAGCTGTAAGGAGAAGAGCCTCCTCACAGGCCTCTGCAAAGGGCAGGGCTGACTGCCCTGTAAGCACCTGAGATGCAAACTACAAGGAGGCACCATGCTCAGGGTTGAGTGAAGGGACTGCTTCACATTTTGTTCCCAAGGCTCCTGGCAACCATCACCACACATATATTCAGCTCTCAAAATTGGGATTAGTCCAGTATTCCTCTGCTTTCCATCCACATCATTAAGGTGATAGGTTCTGACTGCAATACAATCTCAACCTTCCCAGGGGATGAACATGAATAGTAGCTGTCTCTGTATTACTGAAATATGGATGCTTTCGTCCCTACCACTACCCTCTCCAGTTAAAGCTCTGACACAGCAATCCAAGTGACCAAGTGGATGGTAGCACTTGGACACAATTTCCATGTTAAAATGGGCTCTTCCGAGTCCCAGATTTCAATGTTCCCTACTGCAGTTGACTGGACTGGCTCAAAAAGAATTCCACCTCCTCTGGACACCACAAAGGGGCAAAATAAGGGAAAGGCACATTAAAACACCAGAGGTTTCCACCAGCCGTGACCCTCCAAAGACTAAACTCACCACACAATCCCCCAACATTACACCAGTGCATTCGTGTCAGGAATATGTTGTCCAAGCGAGCAACCTTCAGTCTAAAGGGGAAAAAAAAATCAGCAGGACAAAATGGACTGACAACTGACCACTTCAGCCACAAACACACAGCCGCCTCTTATAGCAGTTTACAAGCCCTGTAATTATCTCAACCCCAAATACAGATTGTTGACTCACTTGTGCTCTTGCATGAGCCGCTGGACGCCTTCTCCACAGTTGAAGAGATACCTGCCAGAGGAACAGGATGCTCAGAAGAAATCTATTTTGTAAAATCTCTGACACAGATAAGAAGCCTTCCCAAAGACTCTGAACCAAGCAATTAAAAATCAGTACTGTACAACCCAGGCAGTGCTGCTATTAGGGTGGCAGGTTCGGAGCTGTCCTCAGCAGACGCTAGGAGTGAGAGCATGGACTTGTAGGCTGGGGGGAGAGGGGTTTCCCCAAAAGCTTCTCCCAGGACCCGCTTGCCCCACACACCAACCAGGAGGTCCAGGCCGTGTGCTGATGGGGAAGGCTGTCCTCCCTCCCCCCGGTGATTACCAAGAGTCAGCCCGTGGCCCAAGGCTTGGGGGTAAAACTGAGGACGCTTAGACTGGCGAAGACGCACGCCAGAAGTGCCTCACAGATCCTCAGGAACAGTCAATACCGTGAGACATAAGCAGACTAGCATTCCCCACCAGCCAACTCGGCAGAACCGCTGCAACACTGAAATCCTACAAGGGTGGATGTGGGAGAAAGCGAAGCCACAGGAGCTGCCGCGCTGCTCGGGGGCTGCAAGCCACCGAGAGCCCCGAGGGCGTGGAGTCGGGCGTCGGGCATGGCACACCACAGAGGCTCGGTCGGACTTCCAGGGTGGCATACTGACCGGTTGTACTCGGAGAAGACGTAGAGCGCGGCGCCCGCGTCCCGGCCGCCGGCCGCCACTACCTGCAGGTACACAGTGTTGGGGCTCCCAGACCCCGAGGACGCGCCCCGCTTCTCCCGCGTGCGCAGGTGCCGCAGCGGGTCTTTGGGCGGCCGCTGGCGGCGGGCAGGTCCCTGAGACATGGTGCGCCCTGCCGCGGACCGCAGCAGCGAACGGAGCGCCCACATGCGCTCGTCCCCACCTGGCCTGAGAAAGCAGCCGGCCACCTCCGTCCTCGTGCGCCCAGCACCAGCCCTCCGCTCCGCATGGCGGGCCCAGCCAATCAGAGCGCCGAGAAACAAACGGCCCGCCTACGGGAGGCTGCGCGTCCAATAGAGAGGAGCCTTGCAGCCCGGTGCTAGGCAATCGGCGGCAGCCATAGAGTGATGGAATGCTAGAGCGTCGCGGGCGGGAGGCCCGGGTCCTGTTCCGGCTTTCTCCCGGTCGAGTTTCTTTTTCCGGAAACTGTCCTTCTTTTGGGTTGGACTTCCGGGAGTGCGGTGACCTGAGAAGCGGTTCTGCGCTGTCCTGGAACGGAGGTTGTTCCTCAGCGGTGTCAGTTACACTCAAAGTTAAGCTTTGCTACCTCCAGAGCCGCGCCGTGACTTTTGGCAGGTCAGCGCCTCAGAGCTTTGCTTTATTTTTGTCTGTGGTGATTTTGAGGAACAAATGTGAGGAGAGAAGCTGTTAAACAGTGGCATAGGAGTTCTCTTTTTACTTCCGTTGTAATTTATATAAATCCATGTTGATTGATCTTCGTGGATGTTGAGAAAAAAGCAAGAGCAGTTAGGAGCTAATAAGCTTTTGCTAAGGTTAATCAGGGAGGTCCGTGTCAATTTATCAGCTGAGTATTTTGACCTGTCAACCTCCTTTCCTTATCTGTAGCGTGGGAATAGTTTGGACTTAGGGTGTTTGTACTTAAATCATCGAATATATTGGCAGCGCTTTGAGCAGCACTGCTACGGAAGAGGCAGCTGGTAAATGCTAGCAATTTTTTTTAAAAGTTTCAACCCACACAGAATTACTAAAAAACGCTGAGCAGTGGCATCACAAGGCTAGGTGATCCAGTGTGTGAGTTTTGTAAGCTAAGGCCTATCACACCCTTAAGTAGTTCCTGAGGAACTCGGTTAGAGTCCCTGGCAAATACAGGGGATTCCCTTTGACAACGGACTCTGCTGGTCTGTGGAAAGGAACAGATGTTTAATTTGTTTTGTCTCTTTTTTTCGATTGTTTGCCCTTTTTCTCCTCTTAATTTCTCATATATTTCTATCTCTTTTTTTTTTTCTTCTTCCAACTTTGCATGCATTTATCTGGTAATATGAACAACTGGTTGGAAGACAACACTATCGTTACAACAGCTGCCTTTTTTTTTTTTTTTTAGCAGAACTAGGGATTGAACTCAGGCCCTTGCGCTTGTCAGGGAAGCACTTATTCTACTGAGCCATCGCCCCGGCCTGTTGTAGCTCAAAAATCAGATGACAACGAGGCAAGTCCAAAAGTTAAAAGAAGCGCTTTATTTTAGCTGGTACCCAGCGGCGGTCTCTATGCAAGGTGCAAAGAGGTGCGCAGAGCATTAACAAGGTGCAGTATTTAAGCTTGAAAACCGCAAAAACAGGGAAGGGGTGGAGAGGAAGAAGTGGCTGGGTCATTAGTTCATTAGGTGGTCTTATTGAGTGGGGTGCTGGAATCAGCAATCATGGGGTACAGCGTGTCATTAGTTTATGGGGTGGTCCTGTTGGGTGGAGGTGCTGAGTTGGCGAGGTCATGAGTTCATTGAGTGGGCCCATTGGGTGGGGGGTGCTGAAATCACGCAGAGTTCTGCAGGACAAGATAAGGTTTGGGGTACAGATGTCATAAGACTTGGGTCATAAGGGTGAGGAATTGGGAGGGGTCAGCGCATACAGAACAGGAACTCATCAAGGTTAGAAGGGCAACAAAAATTGAGCCAATTTTGACAGGGTACAACACAACCCCTTATCATTACAACAAATACTGTGAAATTCATGTTATTTTGTTAAGTGAAACTCTGTATTGTAGTTTTTCTGTTTAATACTATTTTGTACTCTTTAAAAAATAAAAAGGAGGTCTGACCAGATAGCTCTGCGAATTAAAGCGCCTGCTTAGGAGGCAGGAGTTCTATCCTTGGCCTGCCATGCCTACTACCCTCCCCCTGGACACACTGAGACTGCGAATGAAACTGGATGTGGTGGCACTTGCCTGTAATCCCAGCGCTTGGGAGGCTGAAAAACATGAAGGATCACTACAGATCCAATCTGTGTAGTAAGACTCTGTAGACCTTGTACTAACTACATAAAAGAATTTAAAAATAAAAAAGGGATATTATTTATCTGGAAGATGTACTCAAGCGTGAAACTGGTTTTATGGAAGATTACCACTACTAATATGTTCTGTGCATGAAGTAACCCTGCTAAGGAGGATCAGGGAAACTACATTTTACTTTGGACCTTTGTGGGTTTTATTCACTGGATAGATTATAGTTGTCCTAGCATCAAGTCAGCCCAGTCAAAGAATGAAATTTATTTGAGCTAATTAGGATTGCAATGTGGGAAAACACATTCAAGCCATTTTAAAAGCATGTTCTCTGAACCACAAATTTGGTAACAATATGTAATATATCAACCATTATTAGTTTGCTCTCCTTGTTTTGAAATCCTGTACCACTTTTATTGTCTGATGGTGCTTTGTTTCTGTCTTTGTTCTTGTTATTTGGATTTTTTTCTCTTTAAGATAAATAAGCATGTTCAGAGGCTTGCAAGGTGATGGCTGCATGTACAGCTTTAAACTGCAAGGAGATGAGCTGTCACATCGTTAGCAATCATGATTTATGCTGTCAAAGACTAGGCTGTTTTGTAAAAAAGGGACTGGGTATGGTGGTCTCTGTCAATAGGTAGTTTGGGGGACCTTTTACAGAAAGTCAGCAAAGAATAACAATGTTTCAAAGGTCAACCTGATTCCAGGGTTGGTGGGCATAGCTGTGGACCAGTCAAAAGTTCAGCTGCACAGTATCTGAGGGCTGTTAAACAGTGGCCTTCCTGAGGCAGATTAAGACTGAGCTGGCTGGTGGGGGGAACAGGCGTGACCTGTTAATTGCAAAGTCCTGGGCCACATGTGCAGAACAGTTCCCAGAGTCCTACACACAGACTTCTGAAGAGAACTGGAGCAGTTTGGGACTGCCATAGATCTGACAGCAGCCTGAGGAGTGGGTGATACCAAGAGGACACTCACTATGGAGCTCTGTGCTGTGGGCTTTCACAGTACTCCTCCCCCTGCTGGTGAGTGTGCATCTTTTCCTGTTCTCACTCAGCCCAATCTCACTCTGCAGAGTCTGTGTCTTTTCCTCCCTTTAATCAGTGTAACATCTTACTACTTTTTGTGCTTGTCTTGATCAGTTCTCTGCTCAGGACTGGAAGACTCTAGAAACCCCCTCTAGAGGGAGACTCCTGCTCCTACTGGTTTAGGTACCTCTAAGCAATGCTGATCCATTTTGAGTTTTTTCTTGAAATGATTCATGCCCATAAATACTGGAATTTTTTTCCCATAATTTTATTGACAGACAAATAGCAATGAGACAGTTTCAGATCAAATTGGTAGGAGAGTTTCAATAATTAACACATTGCATACATTCTTCCTAGTGGTTATTTGCTGTACAAGATGCAGACATGATATCCTATTTACAAACACTATTACAACAAATCCCTCTATTCATTAAGAGAATGTAACTATATATCTATCCTAACCATTTTGAATACACAGATACAAAATAGACATTCATTTATATATCCCCTTTTTTGTTTAGTTCCGTCATTTGAATATTATTGAATTTTTTTGGGGGGGGGTAGAACTGGGGATTGAACTCAGGCCCTTGTACTTGCCAGGGAAGCACTTATTCCACTGAGCCATCTCCCCAGCCCCTGAAAATTTTTTTAAAATAACCTTCTGTTTCAAAGTGTTAAGATGTCCAATAAAAAATTCATTTTTCCCATCCTGACTACTTTGGGCCTGTTTTGAGGGGGACTTTTTTCTTTTGTGGTACTGGGGATCAAATTCAGGACTGTGCACTTGCCAGTCAGGCACTTATGCTACTGAGCTATATCTCCAACCCCTTTTGAGGGGACTTTTTGAAATATCTTGCTCATACTACAAAAAATTTTAGTTCCTCCATTTTATTGGTTTCCTAGGTATGTATCTCTAGGAAAGGCCGAAGAACTTATACCTTACTGGGCCTGGTGGCACATGCCTGTAATACTAGCACTTTGGAGACAGAGGCAGAAGGATTACCACAAGTTCCAGGTCAGCCAGATCTACAGTTAGTTCAAGGCCAGCCCGAACTGCATAGCAAAACCCTGTCCCAAAAAAGACAATTTTTTTTAAAAAAGCAAGAAGGACCTTTTATCATCTAGTTGTATAAAATTCTGAGAACAGGATAGGTACTATGGGAGGCTTGGCTGGTGAGCGGTTTTCTTGTGCCCAGTTTGCCTTTCTACACTCATTCCTAGGGTTGTATTTTTATTTCATTTATGAAAACAAAAGATGGACCTTTGTCAAGCTAAGAATTTTCTGGAATGTAAATTCCACAAGAATAAGACTTTGATCCTTTGCTGTATCCTGATTTGTGGTATTAGCAGATTTTGGGTTGAGGGGCTTCACTTTAAAATACCTCTAGTCTTTTCAGTTTTAAATCTTGATACACAGTTGCATTCAGTTACTGCAGACTGGGCTTAAGTTTTTGATCCTCTTGCCTCACCCTACCAGAGTGCTAGAATAACAGACTTGTACCACTGTCGTGGTTTGGGTTTTTTCCGAGGTAGTGATAATACACGACACATTTTATAAGATTATTTTATAATGAATAACCCAAAGAATCATATACAGGAGTGCAGGACATCTGTCCACACACTAAAGACCAAAGAATCGAGCTGAGGGCCAGGATCCTAATATCCTCCCATAACAACGCCTCCCATGAGTCCAGCTGGAGACCTAGAGCCAACGACAATGTCTCATGCAGGCATGTTTTATGGATCTGTGCTGGGAAGGCTGAAAGGTTAGTGATGGAAGCTGGAAGGTCTGTGCCAGCAGGGTGAAGGATCTGTGCCAGCCGGCTGAGGGCTCTGAACTGGCACCAGAAAGCAACACTCAAAAACCAGAGCTCCCCCAAAAAGTACCACAGCCATCCTCAGCAACAGTGAGATCCCGAGCTCCGCTAGCAGTGAGGAAAGCTGAGTTCCGATCAGGAAACCCAACACAATAAGCTGCTCCACAAGACTGAGCTATGCACCATCTTCCCCTCCAGAGGCAGGAAGCAATGATCAAGGTGAGGACCAGAGCTCCCCAAAATGAACTGCAACCATCCTCAGTGACAATGAAGTCTTGAGCTCCTCCTCTGTTGAGAACAGCCAAGTTCATCAAGAAAGTCAGCATGACATGTTCACCCAGCAGAATAGTCGAAGAGGACCAGTGGCTTCCAACAGCTTCTCCACACAGCATTCCTAACAGCCTCTCAACAGCTTCGTGTTGTGCCTCTTATGCTGCTGGCAGCAATCCTCACATGGACCTCCCACACCCACTGCCACCCTTAGTTTAGTTTGGCTGGGTGTAACCAGTTGACCACCAATTGGCAGTCCACCATCCCCCATGCCTGGCTGGTATTAGCAGACTAAGGTTCATACCAATTGCTGCTTTAGAGAAGGGAAGAACTTTAGGGGAGGAGTAGGGGCTACAGTGAGATAATGGTCAGCTCCCCCCTCCCCCTCACTGAGTTTTCTGAGCAAACTGTTTTCATCTAGTACCATCTGTTACTCTCCTGTATCTAATTGAAAGTGGGCGGACCTTCACTTCCTTGGCCAGACAGGTTATTTTTCTGTAAATCAATTCATATAAACTGAGGCGAGGAGAGTGTTTATAAGGTTTACAAAGACTTCTTTTCAGGAATTAGCTTCAGTTAAAGGACAGACAAAAAGGTTAGGGAAGGAGGGCACCCTATCAAAAATATTTTTCTTGTAATTCCAGAACCTGAGAAGATGAGAAAAGAGAGTTTGAGGCTATCCTGGGCTATATAGTGAGTTTAAAGCCAACCTGAACTAGATAATGAGAGTGTTATGGCTTGGCTCTAGTTGTCCCCCCAAAGCCTCATGTGGTCATAGGATGGGCTTCTAGAGTTATAGTGATTAATTCATGATCCAGGGCTGGGATTATGGGTCTGAGTACTGCTGGGATTATAGGTGGGATTACTACACTTACCCTGGGACAAACAGCCTGAAGGCAATAGAAGGAAAGGAGAGAGGCTTGCCTCTGCCATTGTTGCTGCTATGCCTCCTTTTTGCTCATGCTGTTTTGCTGTTTTCTGCCGCCGTGAAAGTCTGCCCTCTGCCGCATGCCCCTCTGCCTTTGAGCCAGCTGAGAATGGACTGAAACCACAAACTGTGAGCTAAATAAAACTTTTTGTCCTTAATTTTGAGTTTCTGGTATTTTGTTCCAGTATTGAGAGAAAAATAAGCAAGACAAATGAAACACATATTTGAAGTACAAAATCTGACAAATGTCACATATTTCATAGTCTTGTTGGAAACCACCCCCAGTTTTTTGTTTTTTGTTTTTTATTTTTTTGGTCTCTTGGACAAAATACCTGATATTGCTAACGTAAAAGAAGGGAACTTGAGGCCAGTGAGATAGCTCAGTGGTCTAAAGTGCCTGCTTAGGCAAGCTTAGGCAAACATGCAGAGACTGCAGTTCGATCCCCAGCACTACATGATGTGCCAGCCCCACCCCCACTGTGGGCTGAGCCAGCCACAGAGGAAAAACGTTAAAAAATAATAATAATAAAGTAGTGTAAAAGAGGGGGACTTTGTGGGTTCAGAGGTAGGAAGCCCTGGTGGAAGGATCTGGTGGAAGACAGTGGCTTCCCTGATGGTGTTCAGAAAACACAAAAGAGGAGCTGGGGAGTTGATAGACCCTTGTAGGTCATGCCCATCATGCCCCTCCTCTTCTGATCAGACCCCACCTCCTAACATTAAGTTAACAATATGCCCCCATAATCTAGTCACCTTCCAAATACATGAGCCTTTGAGAACCGTGTTAGTTCTAAACTATAACACATAGACATCACAAGTTGTAAGAGAGCCTACATTTTCACAAAGATTTCACAGTAGAAATGTGTGAAGTAGGACCTTGGCAGTAGGAGGTAAGGGTGGATAGCAGGAATGGCAGAGCAGATGGGATGGACGAAGTGGGAGAGAAACAAGGGAGGAGAGCACTGAGCCTTGGCCCGGGTACAGTGTGGACATCCTGAGGCCCGTTGGATGTAAGGAAACGGCCCCTGTGGGAGGGGGACCAAAAGGAAGCAGTCCTCACCTCTCTGGGGCATACTAGATTTGGGGCTCAGACAGGGAGGATGAGAAATGTGCTTTGCAGAGGGCCCAACAGCAAGTTCTTAGAGGGTGGGTGGACACTGGGATGCAGGACTGAATGTAGCTGTTGGTGGGGCTCTGGGCAGCAAATGAAAGAGACCTGTCCCACTGACTTGCCCCCCTCCTTCTCCCAGCATCCCCACTGGGCCAGGGACTGGTGATTCTAAATATGTAGGAATCAAAGCAGCTTCATAGCATTTTAGCAAGAAAATAATTCTAGTTCCTGAAAAGTTCGTAGAAAAATTTTGATTTATATGAGGTGATCAAAATATATGGTGAATGTTTGATTTTTTTTTTAAATAAAGTATTACAATAAAAGACATTTTCATTAATCCCTCTCAATATACTTTCCTTGACTTTGGACACATTTCTGCATCATTCTTGCCATTCTCTGAAGCACTTCCTGAAGTCTTCTTTCACAAGTGTCTTATGATCAAAAATATGGTGAATACTGCAGCTGAATGCCACCCAATGAAAATGCAGGGTCCTAAAAACACTATAGTGTGTCCTAATGCACATTATTCACTGGATCTGCCACCATATAAGTGGTTTCTTTTCCAAATGTCCAAGAAAGGCAAACATTTTGAATTGATTCAGACCTCAAGGTAGCCACAATAATGCAACTAGAGACACTTTGTAGTTTTGTTTCTTTGCAAAATGAAAATTGTGCATGTTGCATGTGTTTAATATGAAGCTTTGATGTATACAGATTTACTACAATCAATAAAAGTAACAGTATCACCTCATATAGCAGTCCTTTTGGAGGGGTATGATGGCATAGTCTCAGATCCATTCCAGTAGCCAATTTTAGTATATGATAGATTTTTAACTATAGTTAAAACACAACATAGTTACCACCTTTACCCTCACTCATAGAGTTTGACTTCATGCTTCACATATAAATGAGAACATATATTATGTATCTTTCTGTGTCTGACTCCTGTTATTTAGCAAAGTGTCTTCTAGGTGCACCATGCTGTCACAAATGGCTAGATTTTCTTCCTATTTTTTTTTTTTTTACTATTGCTATATTTTTATCATTGTATTCTCAATGTTACCTGAATTCTTGCACTTACAAACATTTGGAAGATCAAACAGGTGAAAACATGTCAGCTTATTTGAGTCACATTCTGCAGGGATGTCTGCTTCCAGTTGGACATAGGATCTAAATACTCCAACATTACCTAGAATCTGCCTGCAAGAAGCCCAAATGCAGCATGAGTTCAGAAAATCTTGATGAAAATGGGACTCAGAGGAAGGCCTGTTCCACATTAAGGAAGAGACAGCATTCATCTGGTAATCTCATCATAGGATTCAGCTTCCTCCAACAAGATGTGCCAGACATAATATACAACCGCCAGGTTCTATGGAAGGTGAGGATAATCACCATCTCATTGTCCCTCAACTTGAAGTTCAAGATCTGAGTTATGCACATTGTTGTCATAGTCTTGCAGATCACCACTACATTCTTCTGGATATACTAGTGATGGGGATTTTGTGTGTGTGTGTGTGTGTGTGTGTGTGTGTGTGTGCTTCTCAGCAATTTCCCTAATCTTAGGAACTTCCAGTCTTAGAGGGTCTTCTGGCTTGGCCCAGGGTTTGTGGAGACCAGCTGGCTATAGATGGTGATAATTACGCCTTTGGAGTGGCAGAACTGGGTTAATCTCTCCTGGGTGAGGAATAAGTGACAATGGACTTGATTAGTTACTGGTTTTGTATTTTAGTCCAGGACTGTTGAAGAGTTCACCAACTCATTGTCCAGCAGCTCCTCTGTGATCTCCCATGTGTCCAAGAATGATACTTTATTGGGGAGGATATTGCCTTTATCCTCTCTAGGGATACAGTCCTTCCCAGCCTGAGTTCCCTGTGAAAAGTGAATAAGATAGCTATCCAGCTATTGACCCAGGTATCTCTCCTCTAGGTATCTTCTCAAAAAAGTTAAAGGGATCATATCACAGTGATGTATGCATACCCAACTAAATCTTGGAAGCAGCCTGTGGGTCCATCAACAGAATAAGCAATAAAAAATGTGGTAATACACAATGCAGTACTACGCTGCCATAAAGAATGATAAACGTGAGTCTTCTTTAGGAAAACAGATGCACTTTGAGGCCATAATGTTAAGCAAAATAAATCAGATATGCAAGTTTAAATATTGCATGGTTGTTCTTATATGAAAACTCAACGCATGGGCTGGGGAGATAGCTCAGCAGTTTCAGCGTGTGCTGGCAAGCAAGCACAAGAAACCAGGTTCGATACCCGGTACCACATGCCATACCAGTCCCAGAACCCCAGGTGCCACCTACCAAAACTGGGTGTGGTGACACATACCTATAATCCCAGTACTGGAAAAACTAAGACAGGAGGAGCACTACGAGTCTAAGCTGTGTAGCGAGACCCTGTACCAAATAAATAAAAATATTTTCTAAAAAGCATTTAAAAAATTGCAAAATTAAAAAAAGGCAGCAAGAAAAAAAAAGAGTGAAAGGAAATAGTTACTGTAATCTAGCATGGATGATGTATTTGGAAGTGTTCCTTCATTTATTTTATTTATTTATTATTTGTTTTCTCTTTTTTATCGGTAGGACAGTTTCAATAATTAACACACTGCATACATTCTTCTTAGTGGTTAATTGCTGTACAAGATGCGGACTTAATATCCTATTTACAAACACCATTAGAACAAATCATTCTATTCATTAACAAAATGTAATTATATATCTATCCCAACCACTTTGAATATACAGATACAAAATGGACATTCATCTGTATGCCCTTTTTTTGTTAAGTTCCATTATTTGAATATTATACGTGTGTAAACTCAGCAAAATATTCTAAAAGAGTCCAGTATCCCATAATAGTATTGGGTCTTCCGCTTAACTGGCAATGTCAGAAATTGTTGCCCTGAGTCCCCCACAGCTCAACATAACAGCATGGCTTTATTTCTTATATTTTGTTTTTGTACTTTTCTTCTGGATGGTTAAGACCAAGGTAAAGCAGGACCTATGCAACAAGAGTTGTAGGTTTTGGGTCAGATAAGGTCAGTGAAATTCCCTCAGGATTTATCCTGAGATCCTGTACCTCAGATTGTAGAACCTTTGTCAGTGTCAGCCATGTGGATGAGTC
>NW_004524829.1:2365800-2427039 GCF_000260255.1 Octodon degus | reverse complement strand
AGCTGTTTCTTTATTTCAGAAGCCGTTGATTCATTACTTTCAGCCATGTGATTCCCAATTTGTTCTGTGTTAGTGTCCTCTGCACTTTTTTACAGGTGGTGTTGGGTTCTGAGGTTGCATTTTGTTCCTTTTCATCATTTTGTGTAGCACTGTCTTCTGACCTTTGTTGTAGATCTTCGTTGTAGTTATAACGTTAGTATGTACTGTTCAGGTGCAGATCTACTAAGTCTGGATTTATCCAGCTGTGCCTGGCTTGGGTCTGCTGCTGTGCTCAGCTCCTTCCTGCTGCTGCCCTTGAGGGTGAACGTGTTGTGCCCCTGTGGCAAGATGTTCTGCTCCTGGACTAGCTGAGTGGTTCTATCCTCTACCCTCTCTGTACACCCCTGGCCTGTATGCCAGGCCTGAGCTGAGCCTGTACGGGACAAGGTAGAGTATGGGTAGAGGTAGTTCTCCCACACACTCACTGTGTCTGGGCTAGGACTGGGTCTGGGTGTTCCCAGAACACGGCAGAAATTCCTACTCGGCGGGTAGGGTGGGGGAGGTGCTGCGGAGTGGTGGGGGGCGTCCCAAGGGGATGGAAGAGGGTCTGACCCATGCTGTGCCTGGGCTGGGACCTGGAGTTGGTCCCGCCGGCACAAGGTAGGTGGAAACTCTCCCACACACTCACCGGACCTGGGCTAGGACTCTTGATTTATTATAATTACATGTTTTATATGTTTTTGGCCTATTAACCTGACCATTAATCTGTATATGTATGATAATTTTATAAGGACTTACAAATAAACCTCATGCAGGCAAAAAAGGAGGTAGACAGGTAAAAAGAAAGTTAGATACCAGGCAGTCCAGCTTTAGACCCTTGAAGGTCTTTTCACAGGCCTTCTTCAACAGGATTCTCTCAAAGAATGTGGTCCATATCTTGCTGACCATGAAGAACCCCTCAAACTTCTCAGCCTTTTCTCAGATCTTCTCTTGGATGGCGTCTTCTACCCTGTTCCCATTCTGATAAGTGTATCCACTGTCAATGTGGCGATATCCCATGAGGATGGCCACCTTTAAGGCTTCTCTGACTTTCCTTGGGTGAGACATACAGTGGCCCAGGCTCACCCAATGGGCATCTTGGCTTTGGTACCAAGCTCCGTGAAGGAGGCTTTCTTTGGTGCAGAAGTGACTGTGTGAGGTTTCCTTCTTTGTAGGCTGCACACTTCCTACGTTGCTCATGTTTTCTTTATCTGCTTATCTACTGAGTAGCACTTTAAATTGACCCCATGTCTTGGTTAGTGCATTTTGTGATTATGATTTCTATGTCTTTGACTATGTGCTTAGAAGTGCATTGAGTGATGTGGTCATTCTGGGTATTTTAACTTTAGGGAGTCTTTTGTTCTGCTGAGGATCAAACCCAGGGCCTTGTATATGGTGGGTAAACAAAGTTGGTGAGGTAGAGCTTGCATAAGCTCTGCACAAGAGGCATCAGCTTAGGTTGCAGCTTGCCCTGCAGCAAGAAGATAAAGGTCACCAACTATCCATGTTCCTTCCATGAGATGGCTTTATCATCCAGCCCATCCCAGGAAGTCTTCCCAGACCACATCCACCCACTGACTGCTGAGCATCCCAGTGTCCCTGGACCATGGAGAACACAGAAGCTCTCTCTACATGCTCAGCTCCATCCTCTCCACATGCCCACATACTCAGCACAGTTCTGTTATCTTTGGTCTCTGGCTTGGGATCTGGGGTGCTACCTGACACCTTTCTGTCTACTTCCTCCTGCAGGAATGTCACTACCATGAAGAAAGGGAAGATTGTCTACTCTGTCATGTGCTCCATAAACATCTGTGAAGTAGAGGAGAGCAGGAGTGTGTCCTGTCTACCCTTCCTTCAGTTTTTTTTTTTTTTTTTTTTTCTTGGCCCAGTTGCCTGGGTGTCCTCTGGGTTCTTCTCTGTGCTGTGCATCCATATCTAGGGGACTTGGAAGCAGCCACATCTGCTATACTCTGGAAACTATCTAGTCGGCTGTCTAGGTTGACTATGAAGCCTTTAAGTACTGCAATGCCGAGGAGGCAGCAGTTGCCTCTGCTTGGTTATTCGATCATCATCAGGGCCAAAGTAAGTGTCTGCACATGGCATGATTTCATGTTATTCTTGGAAGAATGGCACCCACCAACTCTTCCCATGATAGGCAAGTGGACGTGGGATCCTTTGCCAGCCCCTACAGACTCCTGCTGTTCATATACCTCAACGCCCATAGAGTAACTCTTTAATTACCTTTACTATAAAGGGAACACCTTCTCTGAAGTGCAGGTGTCAATGAGTGGGAGACAGCACTTGCTTTTGGGGCAGGAAAATCATCAGTGAGGATAAGCTGCAGGTTTTCTCATTTCTGAAGGGCCAATGTCAGGCCCAGAACATACTTTGGAAACCCCATTTCCTCCTGCAGTGAGTCTGCAAGTTGGGCCTTCAAGCACTGCATTGTCCACAGGTACAAACAGAGGCTGAGAGAGGTACAGGTACATGGGAGCAGCAGGTGGTCCAGTCACTGTGTGGCAGAGGGTGCAACTCACCTGCCATAATTGGGGCCTGTCAGGTGGAGGTGCAGGCCCTGGAGGTGTTCAGGATAGAGGGGACTCAGAAGGGTTGGTAGCCCAGGAAAGCTGGTATGAGGAGCTGCACAAGGGATCGTGGCCTGACTGCTTGCTTATACCAACTGCTTTCACCAGCCTTCTGCATGGTGCCCAGCCCAGCAGCATGGAGACATGGAATCAGTTGCCATGCAGGGTTGCAGAGTAAAGCTTAGACAAAACTACCATGTCGTTAGTGGTTTGTGCTTCAGGGGAATAAAAGAGCCCTAGCATAAAAGTGATTGTCTCAGTTAAATTTCCAAAGGGAATACTTAGAAAAAAATTAGCATTTTTGGGCCATTTTGCTTGTCAAGTAGAGGTGATACCATAATTCCCTGCATTAAGAGCATCAGTTCATGTGTTCTGAATCAACATTGCATCATAGAAGAAAACTGAGCTTGCTCCGGGTGGAGAGGTGTGCACAGGAAGATACACAGGATGTTTCTTGCATGCTGTTGAAAATCCCAGCAACAAATCAAGTCCAGCTCTCTTAGCATGAAAGGCTGAAAGACTGTGCTCACCACCTCCCTTCTGGAACATAGCACCGCCTAGAGAGGTCCTAGCTCCAGACCTGTAGGACCCAAGATGAAAGACAGTAGATGACAGAGAAATGCAACACATAACAAGAGGCTCTGATATTTCCAGTGAACACAACTCTGGTAATCTGATACATAAGAGCTGGAGAAAGCCTGAAGGACAATTGGCCAATGCCTCATGGACACTTGGGTACAAGAGTTGAAATGAGCAGCATGCAAATCATCACAAGAAGTCAGTATCCCTTCTGTGGTGTTTCCACTTGGAAGCAGTGGCGCTTAGTATGTTTGAGTGCCTGAAGGCCACACCAGGAAAGACCTAGCCTGTGCTCCCTGCTGTCTTCCTTGCACAGTGGCCAGGCACTGGAGGGTGTCCTGCACTCTGTGCCTGTGGTTGTCTGTAGCAGGTCATGAGAAGACCTTGTTGCGTTCCTTGGTGGTTCTGGGTCCCTCCTTGCCAGGCCTGGAAAAATCTTTCCTGGGCTCTTTAGTGTCTGTATTTTATAGTTAGGCCTGGGAGATCTCCATGGATTGATTTCCCCTGGGACCCTTGGTTTTTGTGGGTACCTTATACCTAGGCCTGGGAAGACCTTCCTGGGAGAATTCCCCCATGAAAATGGGGCTTCTTGTTTTTTGCAGATAATTCATTACCAGGCTCAGAAAGACCTTCCCTGGGAAGACCTCCCCTGGGCTACTTGGTGTCTGTAGGTGCTTTCGGGCCAAGGGTCTTGGAAGACTCTCTAGGAAGATTCCCTTGAATTTCTTGCTTTTTGTGGGTGCTTCAAGGCCACATACCCCAAAGAAGCTCCCATGGGAAGACCTCCCCCAGGCTCCTTGGTGTCTGTGGGTACCTCAAGGTCAGGCCTGGGATGACCACATCTGGGCAAGCCTCCTCTGGCCTCGGGCTCTCTGGGCTCCTGGTAGCTAGACCTGTGGAGCTACTTTTGGTCTCTGAGTACCTGTCTTAGTTACTTTTTTCTCATTTCTGGGACAAAATACCCAACACCCAAAATTAAGGGAGGAAAGGTTTATTTAGCTCATAGTTTATGGAGGTTTCTGTGCATGATCAGTTTCCTCCAAAACAGGTGGCATGGCACAGAGGCAAACACTTAAAGGCAGAAGAAGACAGCAAAAGAAGCAAGAGCAAAGTGGGGAAGGGAGCTAGGCTCTTTTCCTCCCTTTTTTTGTATGCAGGCTACAGACCCACACTGTCCTCCCTGCTTTCCTTTTCCACAAGCATAGGAAGTTTACCAAGTGAGTTCTCTTGGTCCCTGCTGAGTCACTTGGCTAAACTTCTAAACGTCTCAGTTCCCAATTGACACAATGTATCAACCATTACAGACCCTGCTGGCTAGGCCTGATGAAACTTACCCCGAGACCCTTGATGTCTTTCTACTCTTAATAGCTGGGCCTATGGACACTTCTCTGTGCCTTGGTTTTTCTCAGCAACTGGTTTCTGGGCCTGAGGAGACCTGTCCAGGTTTCCTGTTGGTTGACAGTACCCTGAAGCTGGTCTTTTGGAGACCTTTCCTGGGTTCCTTGGGGTCTTTCCAAATCTTGGAGCTGAGCCCAGGGAGACCAGCTCAGGGCTCTGCAATCTCAAAGCACCTGGTGTTGAAGCGTGGTGAGATCTGCCCTGGGTCATCTGTGACAGTTAGACAGCTCCTGAAACATCCCTGGAGGCACCTGGATGGAGTTGAGCATCATTTTAGTCATTTAAAGATGCTTCCCCTGCCTGGGGGCCTAGTGAAGTGGGAAAGCAGCTCAGCAAGTTTGCTGTTGACCTGCTCTGGCCAAGTCATCTCAAGAGGCCACTGTCAGTACATTATGACACCTGTTAACAAGGGTTCAGAGTTTTCTTTAGACCTGTTGACAAGGCAGTGAAGTCTGCCTTGTTATCTAAAACTTGATCCCTTACCCCATAAGAAGATCTTATGGCATTTTTGCCTTCATATATCCATGTATCTATTATCTGTCAGTTATTTACTTTTGCAATTCTGGGTCTCTCCATTAAACTAGCTCCTCAAACATTTTCTTTAGATAACTACAAAGGTCTCACTAAGCCACTAAACTCCTATGTTGAGCTCTGCCTTGGCCAGGTTGGGCTCTCACTTGTGCTCTTCCTGCCTCAGACATCCAGAATGCTGCTATTACAGTCATGTACCACCATGCTTGAGTGTAGAATCAGCATAAGTAACTCCTCCCCCTCAAAAAAAAATTTCTGTGATTTAAGCACTGATGGCATTTTGCATTTTAAGGCACAACACATGCATAGACACTTTGCATGTGGCAGGCACAGTGCCAAAGGGTATTTTCAAAACAAAGGAGTGTTTTGTTTTGTTTTTTTTAAAGCTATATATTTGTTTGGCACAGGGTCCTTCTATGCAGGTTGGACTCATAGAGATCCTCCTGTCTCAACCTCCCCAGCACTGGGATTACAGGCATGCATCACCATGTCTTCTTTTGGTAGACAGCATGGTGCACCCAGGGTCCTGACACTGGCACTGCATTAAGTACCGGGGATCAAACCCGGATCCTTGTGCTAGTCAGGCAGGCACTTAGACTGCTGAGCCATCTTCCCCAGCCCCATGCTTGTATTTATTTATTTATTATTTATTTATTTTTAAGGTGCAGGGCTTTGCATTTTTAGAGACTTATGAAATGTTAGATTGATTGATTTCTTTCTTTTTTAAAAGCAGAATCTCACTATGTAATTCAGGCTGACTTGAATTCACTACATAGCTTAGGTTGACCTCAAATTTGTGCTGATCATCCTGCCTTAGCCTGTTAAATGGTAGGATGACAGGCATGTGCCACCATGCCTGGCATGATAATTTTCTTTCCTGGATTGATTATATCATTTTCTTTTCTCTCTTTTTTTAAGGGATGGTGGTGAATTTTTTGAGACAAAGTCTTGCTATGTATTCCAGGCTGGCCTTGAACTCACAGCGACCCTCCTGCTTCAGTCTCTTGAAATCTGGGATTACAAGTGTCCACCACCACACCTAACCCATCATTTTTTTTTCTTTTTTGCCAAAGCATAACACATATGGCCTCCAGCCCAACTGCCTTATCTTTTTTTTTTCTTAATGTATGTAGTACAGGGTATACAAGGTGTCACTCCAAAAATTGGACTTGTAGTGATCCCTTCTGTTTTTCAGCCTCCCAAGTGCTGGGATTATAGGCATGTACCATCATACCCAGTCTCAGTGCCATCTCAGTGTGCTCCAGGGGTGGGGGAAGGGCCAGCATGGCAGGCCCTGCTGGCACTGCAGGCTGGGGATTGAACCTCCAACCCCTGTATCTGCCTAAGCAGGTGCTCTAATCCACTGAACTATCTGGCTGGCCCTTGCCTTATCTTAATAGCATGGTGTCCTATTAGTCGTAGACTAGAGACCACTGGTGGTTGCTCAGCATACAGACAATTGGGGCTTCCCAGAGGATCAGCAAACCTTTCTTGGCCAGCAGCAAGGGACTTTTATTCCTCTAAAGCAGTGGTGGTGAACCTATGCCATAGGTGTTGTTTGTTTTTCTTTTAAGCCAAAAGGTGTTGATGTGTGAGTTAAAAGAAAGCCGAGTGAAGAGACAGAGAATTTATTTTGGCTTCAGACTTCAGAGGTGTCCTTCCCTGGTTCTTTGGCTCCTTCTGACCTGTGAGCAGGCTGAATCCTCACAGCAGGAAGCAGGTGGTGGAGTGTGGCACCCTGACCTCCGGGTAACAGGAGGAAGAGGAAGGAGAGGGAGTAATGGGGCTGGATGCATCTTCCGTGGGACCCCAGCTCTAACACCATTTGGGACAAATTCACATGGGCTCCCCAGCACTGTACTCACCCATAAGATTAGCAGCCTCCAGGTCCAGCCACTCCTCTGAGCCTTACAGACAGAGTCAAGCATTTCTGTACATGGCTGCACTGGGGAGCAAGACATGAGCCCGTGGGGGATGCTTCATATTGGTACTGTGTTAGAAGGAAAGAGGATGCAAGCAAATAGTGGTGCATCCTGGCTCACGTGCTGAGGGGCTCTGGCTGTGTCTTCACTAATACCTCCCAAGCTTTATCTACCTGCTTGTAGGTCCTCAGTCTCAAGCACAGTGCTTGAGACTTACTTAGTCAAAGCTCTGAAATGTTCTGCCCCAGACTGGGCTGTTCAGCCTGCCTCAGCTAAGCCCACAGACTGGGTAGCTTCAATATTAGGAATTCATTTTCTAACAATTCCTGAGGCTGGATGTCTAAGGGCCACCCCTTGGTAAGGCTGGTTTCTTCTGAGGTCTCTCCGCAGCTTGCAGAGGGCTGTGCTCCTGCTGACCTTGTTTTATTACATGGTTCTTCCTCTCTACAGGCATCCTGGTGTTTCTCTGTGTCCTTTCATCGCTCCTTATAGGTATCATAGACAGGTGAGTTGCATGGAGATATTCTAGGCAGTCAGACAGGGCTGGGTCCTTGAGGGAGTTGAAGAAAGCTAAAAACTCATCACAGCTGTGGCTGGAGGCACATCTGTCGGAGGCCAGGCCTCAGGATGAAGATGGAATGACTAGGCCCAAGAGCACTGGTACACCTGGTCTAATGAAATCTAGGTAGACC
Organism: Octodon degus; assembly: GCF_000260255.1. Lineage (NCBI taxonomy): Eukaryota > Metazoa > Chordata > Mammalia > Rodentia > Octodontidae > Octodon > Octodon degus. The sequence goes on along the minus strand of NW_004524829.1, from coordinate 2,419,314 downwards.
CCATGGGTGAGGTGACCTAGACCCTTGGTCTCATCCCTTCCTGAAAAGATCTTTGTTCTTTCCATGTACTCTTGCTATGTGACTTGCTTCCCCATTGGATCAACAACACCTACAGGCGACACTTAATGGCTGATCACAGCTATGAACCATGCTGTACCTATGCATGCGGTTGTGCTCCATAAATTTTCCTGGGAAGCAGGGTCCTCAGGAACCCATTTGAGGTCCCTCCTGCCTCTCAAGAGCAGTATCTCTTTCCTTCAATAACTATTTCCTACTGTTAACCTTTGTTGTTCCTTAGAGTTCATTCTTTGATTTTGGGAAACTTAACAGTCTATTAGACATCGAGAAGGTTAGGAATTATATTTCCCTTGCACGATATTTGGAGGTCAGGATGTCATTTTTTTATTTTATGGAAAAAAGTAAAACAAAGTTTCATAACAATATAATGGGAGAATAACAATAATTAATACAATTGTCATCTTTAAAGTAATTAATCAGTGTAAAAGATACAGGCTTTAAAAATGCTCCAAATGATATTAGTACAAATCTATCTTTTCTTTTTTTTAAACATTCATTTATTTAGTGTGTGTGTGTGTGTGTGTGTGTGTGTGGCCAGCTCAGCCCACCAGGGGGCGCGGCTGGCTGGCATGTGGTGCTGGGGGATTGAACCGCGGTCCCTGGGCTTTGCTAACTTGTTCCAAGTAGGTGCTTTAGACCACTGAGCCATCTCGCAAGCCCCAGTACAAATCTATCTTTTCAATGAACTACAAGAAATAGTATTATAACTATATTGTATTTTTCTTTCCTTTTCCCTTCTTTCCTTTCTCCCATCCTAGTTCCTTTTATTATTTTGGGCATTTTTTTCCCCATTTCACAATATCTGTTGTGCATTTTGGACCCTATTTACTCTTTCAGTTCCTCACCTCAGGGAGACAGTATGATATGTGTGTTAAGCTGATTTATTTTACTTTATTTACCTTACTGATTATGGTCTCTAGTTGCATCTACTTACCTATAAAAGCCTCAAGTTTATCATTCTTTGTGACCAAGAAGTATTTCATTGTATCAAAAGAGCACATCCTTTTTATCCATTCTTCACTTGATTGACATTTGGGTTGTTTCTAAGATCTAGCTATTACAAATTGTGCTGCTATAAACATGGGTGCATGTATATCACTGTAGAATGGTATTTTTTAATATTTCTGGGAAGATACCCAGAAGGAATATTGCTGGGTCAAACGGGACCTCTAATCATAGTTTTTCTGAGGAATTTCCACACTGATTTACACAGTGGTTGTACCAGCCTGCACTCCCATCAACAGTGTGGAAGGGTCCCTTTTCCAGCATAGCCCTCCCTCCTCCAGCATTTACTATTGATGGACTTCTTGATGCCAGCCATTCTTTCTGGGGTGAGATGGAATCTTAGAGTTTTTTCATTTGCATCTCTTGAATGACTAACGATGTTGAACATTTTTTCATAAGTTTATTTGCCATTTGCATTTCTTCTTTTGAGAAGTGCTTATTCATCTCAGATGCCCATTTTTGGATTGGGTCTTTGTATTTGGGGGTCTGATTTTTTTTTCAGTTCTTTGCTGATATCATACTATAGGGACACCAGAGGAATGCGCTGGGGCTCACCTTCATGGACTCATAAAACTTGTCACAGGAAGAGATTCAAAACAGCAGATGATAAAATAGAACAAATATAAGAATGTACTGTAATACTTGTTATTTAACATTTATGAATTTCTATTTTGGGAGTTCTTCATACGGTTTTTGCAGGCCCCAGTTGATAAGGGGTGGGTGAAATCACAGAAAGCAAAGGTGCAGGTGAGAAATGTTTGGGGGTCAGGGCTTCATTGAATGAGTGGGGGAATGCAGTTCACCCATTTACAGCTGATCCATTCTCTCCGCCCTCATCCCCCTCCTGCTCAGGACATCTTCAGGTTTCCCTGTATCTGCCACCCTGGACAATGGAAGGTGGAGCTTTGGGTTCTTCTTCAGTCAGTATCATCCCAGGTTGCAGCTTGGGGTGCCCAGACTGATGCTCAGAGGCAATAGAAGCTTTGGGAAGACTCCCCAGTGCCTGGAAAGCCTCATTGAGGGGAGCTTGCCCTGGCTTTCACCTAGCAGGTGTGCTTCTTGGCAGGAGGCTGTGGCAGCTGCCTCTTCTAGATTTTTAAGCCCCTTTCAAGATTCAGCCTCCATCGTCTTTATGGAGGTGGTTCCCACAATCTGCCCCCCACCCCACTGCAATCCTGCTTGCCGTTTTCTCAGGCCAAAGCAAGAGACCTCTGGTCAGAAGTCCAGAGAGGTCACAATCACAGGGGTCCAGGGAGCGCAATATGTGTACCTGGCCACTAGATGGCTCAGTAGCTCTGCATTGTGGGAAGTGCTGAACCTTCTGAGGCAGTTCCTTCGTGGTGGGGTTTCTCTCCTTTCCTTCCCTTGTTTAGCCTCCTTCCTCCATTCTCTTTTTCCTGTAGTTTCTTCCTCTTCCTTCCCTCCCCTCCTTTTGCTTTCCTTCCTTTCTTGAAAAATGAACCTAGGGCCTTCACACGGAGTTGTATCCCAAGCCATTTTTTTTTTTTTTTTTTTTTTTAATTTTGAAACAGGATTTTGCTAAGGTACTAAATTTCCCAGAATGATCTTGAACTTGCAGTTCTCCTGCCTCGGCTTCCCAGATGGTTGGGATCACAGGGGAAGAACAGGAAAATAGCCCTTAAATTTGCTTGCGTGGTGCTGAAAGCCTTGCCTTGGGGTGGGGGTGGGGAGGATATCCTGGATGGAAAAAATGTCTCTGGCAAAGAGAGAGAAGGAAAATGATTCTCATAACACTGGTAAGAGATTCTTGGGCTCAGGGAAGGGACTGAAAAGAAAGGCAAATAAAATTGAAATCAGGGGACCTGTGTCCCTTTCCCAGGTAGAGGCCCTGGCAGAGGACGAGGGCCCCAAGGAGCTATGGCTACATTGAAAGAAAGGACCTACAGTCCTACTGACCAAGATGATGGGCTCCTCGACCCCTAGCATCCAGTGGCTGGGTCTCCGGGGGTCCCTGTTTGCTCTGGTACTATGCTGATTTTCTTTGTACCCCATTGTTAGGGCTGGAGCTGTGTTCCTTAACCCCTTTTCCTATACCAAAGCCTTTGGTGGCTTCTAGAATTTTTTCTGTGACTCATGTTATTAGGAACATCCAGAGAAACAGAACCCATAGCATTCGAGAACTGATAGACAGATATTTATTCTAAGGAATTGTCTTCCATGATTATAGAACCTGTCAAGTCCAGTATCTTCAGGGTAGGCTGGCAGACTGGAGACCAGGGAAAAGCTGGAATTCAGGTCCCAAGACTGTCTACTGGCATGTTGCTTTCTTTCTCTGGGAAGTGCAGTCTGCTTTCTAGGATTTGCTTTAACTGATTAGATGAGCCTTAACCACATCACAGAGAATCATCAGGTCTACATACACACACACACACACACACACACACACACACACACACACACACACCTACTTTTATAGAGACATCTAGAATGATTTTTTTTGTGGTACCAGGGATTGAACTCAGGCGTGCTTATTCTACTGAGCTATCTCCCTGGCCCCAAGAATGATGTTTGACAAACTTCTGGGTACTGTAACCTAGCCAAGCTGGGCCACGAAGTTATCCATTACATGGTAGGTAACACTGGCTAAGTTAAAACAATTGAGCTGAATGTGGTCTTGTGGATATTAGCAACGGGTCATAGAGGAAGAAGGACCTGTGACGCCTGTCCCTTGTTAAGGACGCAACCCTCTCTCCACCACAGGAAGGGGGCCATTCAGAAGGTGCCTGAAACTTGAGCAATTCAGTAAGGCCCTGATAACTGAAGTTTGTTGAGCACTTACTGTGTCCCAGACATTCTGCCAAGAGCTTTCCAAGGCTTATGTCATTAGAGTCACAGGGCTGCCTCTGGCCAGATGCAGCAGCAGCTCTGTTCCCTCCCCAGGGCGCCCACCCAGGAAGTCAGACATGACCCCGTCTGTACTTCAGCTCCACAGGTTGGGGGATATTTTCCAAGAGAGATGGAGAAGGGCTGGAAATACCTTCTTTCCTCTGATTTCTTCCCCTAAACAGTTTATTACTGTTATTTTCCTAAGAGCTTAGGTTTTCAGAAACCAAAATCCTGAAGACTTCTTTGTTCTCCACTCTCTTGTCTGCCTAGTTCCTCCAAATCTGGCTGCTTGGATGCAGGAAAGCAAAGGAAAATAAATCATTGGGGGAGAAAAATTGGTTAATAACTTTAATACAGCCCGCCTCGTCAGTGACAGCTAATCTGTCATGTCTGCTCACCACCTTTCTTTGCCACATAACTTACTTTCTTCTGTGTTCCATCTCCACCTCCCCCATCTCCTAAAGTCATGAAGAAGGGAGATAAATTCACAGCATTGAAAATACCTGACCAGCAGGGTGTGGTGGTGCAAGCCTGTAATGTAATCCTAGCACTTGGGAGGCTGAGACAGGAAGATTACTGTGAGTTTGAGGCCAGCCTGGGCTACATAATGAGTTCAAGGCAGCCTGAACTACATAGTGAGACCCTATCTCAAAAAAAAAAAAAAAATCCTAAACATTACTGACTTAAAAGATAATGCAAAGCCTCGTTTATAAGAAGAGAAAGAAACTCATAAGAGATTTTCTTCAATTCAGTTTTGCATTCATCACCTCTCCCTCTCTCTCCCCCTCCCTTCCCTCCTTCTCCCTCCCCTCTCCTCCCCTTCCTCTCCCTTCCCCTATGCCTCCTCCACTCTCCCTCTGTCTCTGCTCCCCCCCTCCCTCCCCCTCCTCTTCCCTCCCCCTTTTTCTCCCCCTCCTTCTCATAACTAAAGGGAGCTGGTAGTAGCCACTCTGCCTCGCAGCTCAGCTGGTCGAATGCCTGGGTTCAATCTCTTGATAAGTCATCAATTTCTTTCTCACCCAAAACATCTGGTTTAGGATCTTGAGTTATGAGCTAATATTAAATATAAAAGTTTATAGCATCACATATATAATGCTGCTGATTAGAAACATCAAGAAAAGTAATGGGCTGGAGGGGACCCAGCGTGACCAGCCTGTTGCGCATCTGGATGGCATCCAAAGAGCCGGGATTGAATTCCCAATTCATCCATTCTTTCTTGGTCAGTTGTATCTGGCGTGGCATCTTTAAAATTTTTGATTTCTCTCCTCCAGTACAATTTTTTCCGCAGCACTTATATAAAATAATGTGACTGCGTGTTTCAATTAGCTGAAAGAAAAGCTAACATCAAATCATCGCAGTTTTCATCTTCCCAGGGACCCGATCGCCAGACAAGGCTGTTAGGATTTCCCTACTCGTTTTGTGTCCCCAGCCACGACCACTGGGTGGCAGTGTGTGCCCACGTGTTTTTCTGCGTGAGTAGACAGGCTGCTACTCCCCTGGCTGGCAGCTAAGCCTCCGCCAGGGGAAGAGTTCCTGCCAAATCCCGGCTTTGTGCTCCGGAACCTTCACTCCGACGCATTATTTAGATTCCACCACAAAATTCGTAAGTCCAGGACATCCCAATAACCTGGACCTGAAGTTGGCAGAGCTTTTCGGTGACACGAGGCGCTGTCGACCCAGGAGCTGCCACTCCTTTTTCCCTTGTCTGTCCGGTTTGGTTCCTGCCAAAACCCAGTATGTTTCTGTGTCCCCTGACACCCGGGGTTTAGGATGTAAGAAGGGCTGAGGCTTCCCCGTGGTAATCTCTTATCTCACAGCTTCTTGCCAGGACGCCAGGCAGGAAGGCTGCACACTGCTGCGCGCCACCCAGGCTCGGAGGGGCTGTGCTGCGGGGGACGCTGGGGCCTCGGTCCTGGCCCATGGAGGAGCCCACTTCCCGCCCTCCTTCGAGCCCCTCTTCCCTCCCTGCTCTCTGTCCGTTTATTGAATGCCTCTGAAGAGTCCAGGTTAAGGGCTGAGGATTTCGATGCTGAAGATCGCTTTTTTTTCTGCTGATGTAAAGTTCACAAACTGACAGGAGACATACGATCTGCGTCAGGATAGGAAAGCTAGGTGTGGGGGTGTATAATCTCAGTACTTTGGGAGGCTGAGGTGGGAAGATCTCAAATCTGAGGCAAGTAGGAACAATTTAGCAACATAGACCCTGTCAATTTTTTTTTTTTTTTTTTTTTTTAAAGGCTGGGATGTAGCTCAGGGCAAAGACTTGGGTTCAATCCCCAGTGGGGGAGGGAGCTATTTCAGCAAGCCTTGGCCAGGGGCAATGAAAGTAGAATGCAGAAAGAGAAGCCAGAGTACTGGAAAATATCAGAACAAAACATGTAGCCAGCCGTGGTGGTACTACCCATAATCCCAACGCTTGGAAGGCTGAGGCAGAAAGACTACAAGTTCTAGACCGGACTGGGCTGCATGGTGAGCTCAAAGCCAGCCTGGACTACATAATGGGGGAGCGGGAGAAGGCCATCAAAAATGTATATACACTTTAGGAAAAGAAAAATAGTATGATTTTCCCCCCAACAGATGGGGTAACCCACGAATGAAGGACCCTACAGGATGCCATACATTGCAGAAAACCTGCTGCACTGGCGCCCCTTACAGTAGACACTGAAAATATGCGCAGCAGTCTCAGTGACCAGAGTTACCCACGCAGCTAGCAATGTGTGGAAGCTCATGGCCACCACTTTGCGCAGCTCTTGTAATTGTAGAGGCCAAAGGTAGCTTGTGCCCACCTCATGATGTCTTGATGTGTATATGTGCTTTTCTTCCTTAAAGTGCGTATGCACTTCTTTGGCGAGCCCTGGAACTAGCCAGCTCTCACCTTTTGTTTGCAGAACTCACCCCTTAGCGTGGATGGGATGTGGATCATGGGCCCAGCCACCTGTGCAGCGGCGGGGCCTGCAAGTGAGGTCGGTGAAGAAGGACAGAGGTGATCCAGCTGAAGGGGCGGCTCTCCGTGGTGCCTCATTGCCGCGCCTACAGCAAGCTGACAGTCAGATCGTGGGTTGTTTAACAAGAGACGCTGGGTGTCTGGATTTCCATGTGGGATTTCTTGAAGATATGTATAAACATCTGGTGGGTCAACAAGGCTGGGCGAGGAAGCTGAACTTGGGCTGTCAAGGTTCAGCGGACTGAGCCTGTGTTTCCCTGGCTTCCACCTAGCGGCGAAGGTGAGTTCCTGCACCCTTTGTTAGCCCGTACTTATTACAGGGAATTTCTATCTGCACAAGATACATCTTGTTTCCTCATTTTTCTCATTTCCATCAGCCCTTTTCAGACTCTGTTCCTAAAGCTCAGTTTTAATTTTATCCTTTTTTCTCTTCTTCTCTTCCACTTCCCGATTTCTCTTCCCTTTGAACAGATTCTTCTTATCTCGATATCTATTGTACATTTAAATTTTTATTTACACTTTTAGTTTCTCCTACCGGAGAGATAATGCGATATTTACAAATGTGTGTCCAATTTATTTAACCTATGATTGTGATTCCCAAGGTCCATCCACTTAGCTATAAATGTCTCGATTTTATCTTTCTTTATGGCTAAGTAATAGTCTGATATATATTGAAAAATCACATTTTAAAAAATCCATTCATTGGTTGATGGGCACTTTCAAGATTGACCTACTGTAAACTGTATTTCTATAAGCATGGGTGTGCATATATTGCTGTGGGATGATACTTTTAATTCTGGGAAGATACATAGGAGGGGAACATCTGGGTCAAATGGCACCTCCAATCCTGGTTTTTTGAGGAATCTCCACACTGATTTCCACAGTGCCTGCACCAGTCTGCACTCCCACCAAGAGGGGAGAAGTTGTTCCTTTTTCCTTACAGCACTTCCAGCATTTGTTATTAGTTGTTTTCATGATAATAACCATTCATTCTGGAGTGAGAGGGAATCTCAGCATAGTTTAAATTTGCATTTCTCAAATGACCAATGATGTTGACCATTTCTTCCATGTATTTGCTATTTGTACTTCTGCTGAGAAGTATCTATGTCAGATGCCCATTTTATGGATTGGGTCATTGAAATCTGAGGGCCTGATTTGTTTTAGTTCTTTATATGTTCTATATATTAGTACTTTGTCTGAAGAACAACTGGCATATATTTTTCTCCATGGGTTGTGTTTTCACTCTATTGATGATTTCTTTTATTGTGAGAAAACTTTTTATTTTTTATTTTTTATTTTTTTTAATTTTATTTATTTGTGTGTGTGTGTGTGTGGCCAGCTCAGCCCACCAGGGGGCGGGGCTGGCTGGCATGTGGTGCTGGGGGATTGAACCGTGGTCCCTGTGCTTTGCTAAGCTTGTTCTGAGTAGGTGCTTTAGACCACTGAGCCATCTCACCAGCCCGTGAGAAAACTTTTTAATAAGATGAAGTCACAGTTGTTTATTCTTTGTGGTAGTTCCTGTGTGGTTTGTGTTCTGTTTATAAAGCCTTCGCCTAGACCTATGTCTACAAGAGTTCCGCTTATTCTCTGTTCCAGCAATTTAGTGTTTCTGTTTTAGTATTTAGATCTTTGATCCATTTTTAGTTTAGTGCATGGTGATAGAGAAGTTTTAGTCTTTGGCATGTGGAAAGCCAGTTTAAGAGGCTCTTATTTAAGAGGCCATCTTTCTTCCAGTGAATGTTTTTGGGCCTTTTTATCAAGGATCAGGTGGTTGAGTGTGTATGGAATTATTTTTTCATCTTCTGGTCTGATCCATTGATCCTCAGGACAGTTTTTTCGCCAGTACCATGCTGACTTTATCATCATAGCTCTGTGGTATAATTTCAAGTCAGAGATTGTGATGCCCCTTGACTTGCCTTTGTTGCCCAGCATTGCTTTTGCTATTCTGTCTCTTGGTTCCAAATGAATTTTAGGATTGTTTTCTCTAGTTCTCTGAGGTATGTTAATGGTATTTTGATTGAGATTGCATTAAATATGTATAGAAATTTTGGGAGTATGGCCATTTTCTCTGTTAGTTCTTCCTACTCAAGAACAAGGATATCTTTCCATTTTCTGATAACCTCTTCAATATCCTCTTTGAGAGTACTGTAGTTTTCACTATAAAAGTCTACTTCCTTTCATGCTTTGTTTTGCTATAACTGTGGAAGGAACCATACTCCTGTCATCCCTTCCTCAATCTGGCTTTTGATTTCTAGAATAAGTATTGTTATGAAAAGTTTATAATGCTACCCTGATAGTGGCTTCTCTTCTTTGCCTTCTGGAAATCAGTCAAACTGAAGACAGTGGCACTTCTGAGAACAGCTTTGAGGGGGTGAATTTTTCAGGCTAATTTCAATGAAATGAGTGACAGGATTTACATCTTGGCCTGTCTGGAATCCAGATCCAAAAGCTTTAGTGTTCCTTGCAGCTTGTAAGCTGTGGGAGTCTAGAGTCAGAGTGAGCCTTCTCTACTAAGGCCCCAAGAGGTTGAGGGCTTCTCTGGAGTGGCCTCTGTCCCTTGAAATTGTGCGCACAAATTTTGTTTGTGCATTTTTCTTGGTGAGAGCAGCTGGCTGAGTCATATTCTCAGAGGAACTATAACTCAATGAGGGGAAAGAAGGCTGCAATTGGACTTCTGAATCCTGAGTGAGGACTTGAAGCCCCAAATGATGTGTCAACATGCATATCACCAGGTCCTACACCCAGTGTTTTTGATGCAATAGGTTGAGGAGGACCCAGAGAAGCTGCTTTTCTGACAAATTCCCTGGTGATGCTGCAGATGCTGACCTGGGACCACATAGGGAGGATCCTTGCTGTACAGTACCATCACCTAGTGAGCAAGAACCAATTCCAGGCTTTTAGCTCCAATGCTGATACTCAGAGTTGGCCATTTTGTTTTCAAATAGAATTTTTTAAAAATATCATGTTTAAAGATGCCTCCTGACTTTTAAATATACAACTTGCTATGTTAGAAAATAGTTTAAAAGTTACAGACAACAATGTTTTTTGTTTTGGAATGCTTGACTTATTAATATTCTGTTTTGTAGCAAAAAGAAAAGGAGCAGGTATCTGTAGGAGAGGGGCAGGGAAATTTGACAATGACATACCAAGGATACAGTGTCTAAGGGCAATGTGGTGCACTTCCTGCTCTTTTCTTCTGACATTTCTGTCACTGTACAGGAGTTCATTCAAGGAGCATCTCAGTGGTGGCTGTATTCAATGATTCTAAGGTATATGCTCTATGTCTTTCTTTGGATTCCTTGTGGCACAACTAAATTTGACTATAGAATAATTCAGACTCCTTTGAGCTTTATAAATTTCTGCAATCTTTGAAAGAGAAAGACACATTACAATTTTTAAATGTGTTGTCCATTCACCTCCTCTTTCTGATCTTCAAGAGAGGCCTGTAGCTTTCTTCTGAGCAAATCACCTTGACACAGCAAAGTGTTGTCATGCAAGAGCATGTGAGTCCTCATGGCAGGCAGGACACTTCCCTGAGGCATCACATGTGCTGAGCTCAAAACTCTCTGTGAAGTCCCCTTGGAAATGGAAAGTGGGATGATTCATGGGTTAGACCTGGAAGGTCCTGTATCTGCAGTCTGGAAGGCACTTATGGGGCTGATGCTCACTCACCTTCCTACCCTTCTCTCTCAGACTCTTGTGGGAAAGGAGCTCTGGGCAGGTATCAGAATTCTTAGTTCTTGTCTGGGAGTGGGGTCAGAGTCTTGGTGTGATTTGGAACAAGTCTCCACAGCTATCTGAGACTCTGTACCTCTTTACAGTGAGGGTGTTGGAGATGATTCCATGGTATAGATATGGATTTGCAATAGGTGTGATTAGAACATTTGAGAAACTGAAGGAATGATTGTGTAAGCATTTTATTTTTTTGTGTGTTTTGTTTTTGAGATAAGATGTCACTACGTAGTTCAGCCTAGCCTTGAACTCATGATGTAGCTCAGGCTGGCCTGCAACTCATGGAAGACTTCCTGCCTCAGCCTCCTGAGTGCTGGGGTATAGGTATGTGCCATCCTGGCTGACCTATGTCTTGTACTCTGAGTAACTTCGTTGAAGATGATGATACAGAGTATAATAAATACTGTTATTTTGGTATTATTTGATTATAAAACATATTTTCTCATAAAATTAAAAAAAAACAGTGACTTTCAAGTTTATTGAGTCATCCTTTTTATCTATAAATGCATCCACTTTGAAAAGCAGTTTGACAAATTGCAATAGTCATGAGCCCCAGTAAGTACTACCACAATTAGGAGAAAGAGTCCCTCGCTTTGAATGAGTCTCAATGCTCCTCCCCATGCAGCCCACTATGACCACACCTTGTCCCAGTCTACTTCTTGAACTCTGCTTCTCCATTTGCTCACCAAGTTAACTTCTTATTGCTGCTGGGACAGACTGCCACACATTGAGTAGCTTTGTGCAATACACGTTGGCTTTATTAGCATTCTAGAAGTCAGAAGTCTAACATACATCAGCAGAGTTTCATTTTTTTCTCTGAAGCTTGAGGGGAAAGTCTGTTTTCCTTGCTTTTTCTGGCTTTTATATGCTTCTGGCATTCCTTGGCTCATGGCTCTAAATCACTCCAGGTTCAACTTCTGGCACTGCATCTCTTTCTCTGACTCTGAACTCTCCTACTTCCTGGTGATAAGGATCTCTGGGCCTACTTGAGTAATCTAGGATAATACCCATCTTAATCACTTCCTTGTTTCTGAGACTCAACACTTGACACCACCATTTAGAAGAGGAGAGGTATATTTTGGCTCATGGTTAAGGTCTGTTGTTGGCTAGCTGTAAAGTAGAACTGACATGGTGGAAGTGTCTTGGGGAAGCAAGCTCCCCACCTCATGGTGTACATGAAGTGTGGAGAGAAGTCCCTTCTCTCTACATTGTTCCTCTTTTATTTATCAGCAAGTTAGTGACAGTGTCCCCATCATCCACTCATCTTCCCAAAGCCCTGTCTCTGAGTACATGAGAGTTTTAGGGGTCATCCCAGATCTAAGCCATAACATTTTGCCCCTGCCCCTCAGAAGACTGTGTGTCCTTCTGTGAAAAATACAGTTAGTCAATTTTGGAGAGTCATCAAAGTCCTACAAATATCACCCATTGCTGAAAAGTATCAGTCCAAAGTCTCTTCTGAGACTCAAAGCAAGCTCAGCTGTGAACACCTGTAAAAATAAAATGGTAAGTTAAATATTTCCAATATACCATGGCACAGGGTAAACATTCCCATTTGAAAATGGGAGAAAAGGAGGAGATAGAAAGAAATGGGACCAGAACAAGACTCAAATTCAGCCCAGCAAACATTAAATCTTGAAGCTCTATGCTAAAAGGTAAGCTCCAAAAGGCTTTAAACCCATGACTCTAGGGCATTGCCAGCTGCAGCCCTCATGGCTTCTTGAGATACCTTTCTTCACTGGCTGTGGATTTTTTCACATGTTCTATATTCTGGCATCTTGAAATTCCTGGGTTTTAGACATTCCTCTGAAATCTGGATGGAAATTTCCCTGAAACTATAACTGTTGCATTCTGAGTTCCTGTAAAATAAGCACCACATGGAATACTGCAAAGTCTGCACTAGCTTGAGCAGTACCTGGGTCCCAGTTGATCATGGCTACAGAGGCCTTCAAGTGCACGGATAGAGGAGCATTGTGAACAAGATCCCAGTGAATCAATCCCTTAGCTGGACACTTTGGCACAATGTCTCCTGGGGCTCTCTTGAAGCAAATCTTTCACTTTTATACCTTGGAGCATCTGAAGGATGGGATCTTGTTAATTCCTGAGAGGCCATCAAGCCATCTTTGCCATTGTCCTGTTATAAATATTTGGATTATTTTTAGTGCTAATATTTTTAATAACTGCACTCTCCAAGATTCCAACTTTGTAGGCACATCTTTTGAGGCAAAACTGCAAACTTTAAAAATGACCCCTTTGCTTCTGGTTTTCATCACAGATCTCACTAAAAGCTGTCAGTGATGTTCAGGTCACAGTCTGAACCTTGAGCTTCCTTGAAGTTTCCTCCCTTAGGTTAGTTTACCACCCTTACTATCAATTCACTGCAAAGTCTCAAGGCATGAGCAAAATGTCAACAAATTTTCTGCCAATGTCTAACACACCTGGCCTCCAGCCCACCTGCTCATGTAGTCTTTTTAAAAAAAAATTTATTCATTTTAATGAGAAAATAAAATAGCACTGAAACAGTTTCAAAACCTTGAAGGGCTTGGGCCAAAATATTGGCTATCTATGTAGGCCCTCTATTTCTCTAATTTTTGCTCTGCAAACTCATGAAGTCTTTCTTTCCACCTGAAAACTTCTTTTCTGTCTGCATTTCTACCAGGATTCTGGTCTTCTGAACTCTGACAAGCATCACCCCTCAAACTCAGCTTATGATATTCTAGAGTTTTTCTAGCCAAGATGTTCAAATCTTTTCCAACTCCTCCTGTAGGCCAGTTCCAAAGGATTCTAAACCACATGGCCAGGTAAGTCACAGCAAGGGTCTCATTTCTCTGATGCTAAAATCTCTTTTAGTCACTTTCCTTTCAGTGAGACACAATACTGAACACCTGAAACTTAAAAGAGAATAGGTTTATTCTGACTCATGGTTCTCTTATAGAAGAAATTTGTCTTCCTCATGGAATCTAGGTAGAACAGGGGAGAGAGAGAGAGAGAGAGAGAGAGAGAGAGAGAGAGAGAGAGAGAGAGAGAGAGATGAGATGAGATGAGATGAGATGAGATGAGATGAGATGAGATGAGATGAGATGAGATGAGATGAGATGAGATGGTGGCCAGGGCAATACAGACTTCGAGAATATAGACTTCGAGACCATGCCTTAAGTGGCTGGTCTCCAGCCAGACCCCATCTCCTAATAGCAAGTTTGTTATAATGCCCCATGATCCAATCACCTTGCAAAAATCATGTCTCTCAGCACATGAGAATTCTGTGGGTCACTCACACCCAAGCAGTAGAAACCTCTTTCCTGTGATTTAATGTGTCCCTCAAACAACATGTACTTGGAATTTAATCCCTTAATCCAACAGTGTGGTGTGGAGAAGTCTAATTGGAGTATCTGGGACATGGGGCTCTACCGAATTAAAACTACCCTTAACAGTGTGTCCATATAGAAGGACAAACTTGATCCTTATTGCACTACTTTCTACCCTCTCTTGACCTTCTGCCTTACACCTTTGGTGAAGCAGGAAGTCTCTTGCTAGGATGCTGGTCACTGCATGTAGGACTTTCCAGCTTCCAGAACTGTAAGCAATATGTCTCTCTTTTGTAAAAAGAACTTTCTGAGTTTCAGAACTATAGCATTAAGTGCACCAAGAGACTTCATCTCAAAATACTTAACTTAATAAAATCTGTTTTCAGAAATCCCTCTGCCATGTAAAAAAAGTAAAGTGCCTCACTCACAGGTCTTGGAGGTTTGGACAGGAGTATTTTCAGAGGCCATTATTCAGCCCACCACACTCAGGCAGCACAGGAAGGACTTCTAGGTCTCCAGTAAAATCTCCAGATTAGACCCTCCCTCATGGTGCCTTAGTTGACCTCCACATCTGCTTCTCTGATTGTTAACTGCTCAAATCGAAGAGGATTTCTCCTTGTTCAAATAAAATTAACTGATTGATATTAATTCTGCATCACATATGTGCCAGATTCTTCTTTAAGCATTTTATATACCATGAATTTACTTAATACAGCAAGCATATGAGGTAAGTGTAATTTTTATTCCTGTTTCACAGCTGAGAAAACAGAGATTCTAAAAGCCTAAGGAACTTTCTCAGAACACACAGCTGATGTGGCAGACATTTGAACCCCAGGAAGTTAATGTCAGCATCCTTTCTGCTCATCACCACCCCTAGCACACTGCCTACCCAGAGCATGGATCCATGTTTCCTCAGCCCTGTGAGGGTGACAAGGCAGGTTCCCCATTGTTTGTGAAGAGAATCAGAACACTTCATTCCAGAATGTGCCACTGAGTCCTTTGAACAAAGACACCCAAGAAATTGCAGGCCTGTCTGTAAGGTGTCTCTGAAGTCCTACCTTTCTACCTAAAAGCAAACACACATTTTGATATAATACAAAAAGGATATTATGGTTGTCACTGGAGATGGCGAGCTGATGCCAAAATGAATTTGTGCAAGCACGTCTGTTAGAAATAGCCCTTACCTCCAGCTACAGTGTAGAATTTAAATCTAAGTTCTCATCTTGCCACTCTTGGGAAGTGGTGCAAACCTTTTTTTTTTTTTCTTTTTTTTTAAATTCAGTTCTTTATATAAAGTCCCTTGTAGAAACAAAACAATTAAAACCAAAAAAAGGGGAGGGCAAAATTTTAAAAAGAAAAGAAGAAGAAGAAGAAAAGAAGAGAAGTTAAGAGGACTCACTGCTTCTCCGACTTCTCTTCAGCTTCCTTTCCAGGGTCCTTGTTCTCCTCCTTCACAGAGAGAGCTTCTAGCTTTCCAGCTTCTTTTTCCACATTATCATTTTTGCCCAGTCCTTTCTTTTCTTTCTCTTCAATTTCATTAGTGTATTCTTCAAACTTTGTTTTAAATTTTTGTGCATTCTCAGCACTTAGGAAGCAGATGGCAAACAGCTCCGACTTGGGATACTGCTCAGTGAAGTCTGCGTGGGTATTCCAGACCCAGGCTCAGTCACCACCAGCATTTGGCTTTAGCTCCATCGTAGGCATGATATAATGATTGGTGTAGATTTTCAGGGTCTTGTCCCTCTTCATGAGGAGGCAGATGGTCCCCTTCTCCTCCTGCTTCAGGAGCTTGACATCGCCGGTGCCTCGCTCCTTCCATTCCGGACTATCATTCTCTGAAGCAAATCGGAACAACTTTGCTTGCATTTTAAAAAGTTCCTCCTTGTCTTTCTCTAGCGTTTTAATTTATTGCTCAGGAAGAGAAGCTATTGGTTCAAACTGGGTGTCATGGTGGGATTCGTCTGCACTCTCAGTGGAGGTATCGTGGTCCTCGTGAGTATCCTTGGCGGCTGCCATGGGTGCGTGGCAGCAGAGCTTGGCTAGCTTGGTCGAGGCCATGCTGACTCCATGGCCTCTAGGTGGCTACTCATTGCTCCTTTCCCCTACGTCTGGCCTGGAAACCCTGAAGAGATGAGGCTTAGTGTGAGGTCTTCTGGTCATTGAGGTCAAGTCCTTTGTTACGTTTTAGACGTGAACTGTCCCCCAAACTCTCATGTGTTTGAAGGTGGGGTTTGGTGAGAAGAGGTAAGTCACTTGGGGGCATGACCTGCAAGAGTGTATTCTGCTCCTGGGTCTTCTCTGTCTCTGTCTCTGTGTCTGTCTGTCTGTCTGTCTGTCTGTCTGTCTCTGTCTCTTTCTCCCTCCCCCTCTCTCTGTGTGTCTGTTTCTATTTGCCTGTCTGTTGCTCTGTCTGTCCTTCTATCTCTGTCTCTGTGTGTCTGTGACTCTGTCTCTCTGTCTATCTCTCTCGCTGTTGACTTCCAGGGTTGAGCAGCTGTTCTCCAACATGTTCTTTCTGTGATGGAGTTAGATGATCATGAATCAATTTCCTCCAAACAGTAAGCCTAAACAAACCTCTCCTTTAAGCTGTGGGTGCCAGGTATTCATATTCCCTTGAAGGGCATTGTGTGACCCCAGCCTCTTCTTTCTCTCTTTTACTTCCTGACCATGAGGTGGCATTGCCTCACCACACACTTCTGCACTATTTATTCTTGCCATTGCCACCTGCCTCCCCTTCCGAGTTCTAAAAGCTTTGGATCCACCTGATCATTAACCTGAACCTCCAAAATTGGGAGCCAAAATAAATCTCCCTTTATGAATTTATTGTGCAGGTATTTGTTTTAGTGATGGAAAGCTCAGTAATGGATCTTCCATTCATTTTTCCCACCTTGTCTTTTCCCTACAAAGTACTAATTCTAGCACAAACCCTTTTCTTTTGTCTTATTACCTCTTGAAAACTCATTGTTAGAATGGTATATAAGCTATCAGTCTCTCCACTTTTTGAGGTGTTTTTTGGTTTTTGTATTTTAGGAAAGGGTCTGCAGGGTGTCCAGGGTCTCACTACTAGACTGGATTTTTAGTGATGCATGTGTTTACAGCCTCCCAAGAGCTGGGATTTCATGCACATGCCACCATACCACACCCAGTCTCTCTCTCTCTCTCTCTCTCTCTCTCTCTCTCTCTCTCTCTCTCTCTCTCTCTCTCTCCCCCCTAAGAAAGCTTCTGTGCACACTTAAAAATACTAATATCAAATAAAATTTATATTTTTTTGTTTTGCTAGTTTGTCCTTTTTCACCTTAGTTCTCAGGTCCAGCCACAGAATTTAAGAGGGTATACAAATGAAGCCTCCTCTCTCTTCTCATTCCCTCTCCTTTCCTGCCTCATCTACTCTAGCTCTTTATCCCTCATGTGTACCATCCTCCTGCTCCTCGGGATGAATAGGGGGGTCAGAAGGAGGCTGCAGCTTCCTCAAGAAGCCAACACTTGGGTGGGGATATGGCTCATTGGTAGATTGCTGGTCTAGCAAGCATGAAGCCTGGGTTTGATTCTCAGTACTAAAAAACTTTTAAAAGGCCCACAGTGTCTTGGGAAGAGTTTATGTGGAGAAATGGAGACTTGAAAATGACCTTGACAAGAGCCAGGACAGAAAGAGAAGCCGTAGAGAGGAAATGGAATGTGTAAAAGCTGTAAGGGAGAAAAGACTCTTACTTACCAAGGCTGGTTTGCCTGCCCCCTATAGAGTGAACATCATGCCTTAATGGCGGGAAGACAGTGGTCCTCAAAGCACAAGCAGGAAGCAGAAATGGTCTCCAAATCTTCCAAATGGCACAGAGTACTCCAGATGATCTTTGATTTAATCATTTTGGAGGCCTGCTCTCTTTTTTTGGATTGCTTTTTGTTGCATTTCAGTATTCTAGCATGCTGGAACTACCTTTGCCTGGAAGGTCTCCTCTTTATACACTTTTAAATTCCATGTCCTTACAGAGGATTTGCAAAGGCTGCATTTGATGTACAGCTGATTAATTTCTCCCTGTAGTTCAGACATTGTCCTGTCCAGCTCATAGAAAAGGCACTTTCAGGTTTGTAGCAAATTCCACTGGAAATACCCAGCTGTGTTAGACCCTGAGGTGCAGTGTTAATGTGCACTTCTTTGGGTCTGTGGTGGTTGATACCTTGTGTTGACTTGAAATATAGGAAGCTTGGCTGGATCTGCTTGATGATTCCATGTCCTGGGGTGTGGGGGGCCTGCCCTAGAGTGACTTGGCACAAAAAGGATATATAAAGGGGTTGGGGAAGGCTTCTGTGTGCCCCACTCTCTTGGAGGAGTTCTAAGTTTCTCAGAGCTCCAGAGGAACTCTGATCTTTACAGCTGTGGTCACTCCCTTGTAAGAGTGCTAGCCTTCACGGTCAGCATAGAAGGAAGAGAGGAGTTGATAGATGCTGCAGCTGCTGCTCCTCCTCTGCTCTTACTGTTTTCTGACGCCATGAACTGCTGCCATCTGCGCTGGAGCCAGCTGAGTATGGACTGAAACCTCCATTAACTGTGTACTAAATAGGCCTTTCCTTTCTTAATTGTGAATGTTGGAATTTTGTCCCAGCAATGTGTAAATAGTAGCTGAGACAGGTTCTATGTACTAAGCTCCTGCTCCTTGTTACTGTGCATAGCCATGCTGGTTCACAGCTCTATCCCTTGAGAGTTGCTCATGGCTGTGGGCATTTCTTTGACCTACAGTTGCACAGATCCCAGTGATTGGGCCACAGTCAATGTTGAGCTTTTGTTTCTTGCATACAGAATTAATACAAAGGAGTTGGTTGATTTTAGATCATTAGGTGCTTCCATGTGTGGTAACAAAATAAATTATATCTCTGAATTTCAAGATGTTTTCTCAGGGCATCTGGGGCAGCCCCACCCCTCAGCTCTGAGACTTTCACCATAATAGCTTCATTACAGTTCTTCAAGTCCAGCCTTCAGGCACACCTGTCGAATAGAGCATTAGGAAATGCCCTGATTTCGTCTGCAACATACCACCCAAAGGCAATTTAGCCCTGCAGATGGCTGATGGCTCCAATTTCATGCTATTTCCTATTAGCTTCAGTTTGAAAAAGGAACGTTTTCTGAACTTGTCCCAAATTCTGGGGCCGAATCCTCTCTGAAAGCCCATTAACCCTTCTGTACCGTGTGAATGCACACAGTAAATGATCTCTCAGTGACTGAGATTATATCATCAACCAAGGTTTTGATTTGTGGCTGACCCTGTCTGATGTCCACCACTCTGGTTCCTTAGGGCCGTTAGAATTGTTGGTGGGTTTGGCTTCACTTAAGATTGCTGAAGGACTCTTTCCAAACTGGGGACAAGACTTTAGCCAATTCCAGCACTTCAGTTCCAACATCACACAATATTCGGTACAGATTTCCCAAAACACACGACTCGTGCCTGAAACACACCCCCATTCATTTTCCATGAGGATCATATAAAATATGTATTCCTCTCACACAGCCTTGCTCTGCCATCTGGTTTAAATTTGTGTGAATGCTGCCTGTTCAGAAAAGGGTTAATGATAATGGGGAGGGGGTTCTGTTTACATGGCTTGTCTCTGCAGGAATATAAGTTCTCCCAGAAGCTGAGTCCAATCAAAAACAACCCACAGGACCGAGGAGCATTTCCTGTTCAACATTTGAAACTGCATTCACAGGATGAATGTTGTATAGAAAGGAGAGGAAAAGAGAGGAGAGGGCAGGGGAAGAGAGGACAGAGGAGGACGGGGAGGAGGAAATTTTGGTTCTAGCATCAGCAATAGCCCTGCTGGAGCAACATCTGCCAAGTGTATGGCCTGTGTAATAGCAACTAGCACTTTAAAAACATAATGCAAAGCACATTTCTATAATTATATCACATGCAGGCCCAGGATTGTAACATCGCTTGTCTAAACGTGGTACACATTGAATGCAGAAGTTTAGGCCTTTTGGCAAGCACTCATCCACTAATATTATTTTCATAGAGACATAATTTCTCACAGGATTTCAATCTTATTAAGGCAGGCTACTTTTTTTCAAATGGCCAATTCAAAAAATTAACCCATTCTAATTCTTCTCTCTGGTCCTCCCAAAGGTTTACAAATGTGATCTCCTCTTTCCCAAGTTAGGAGTTACTTTAGGATGGGTGGGCAGGGACAATTGGGGTCATTATTTCCTTCAGGCAACCAAAGGAGAGGAACTCACCTGAGGTGAGAGTGAGGATTAGTCCCTGGGAAGCTTTAGTCACAAAGATGACCAAGCCTTGAGCTTAGAGGACAGGTGTAAATCTTCCTGTGATCCTAGTAAGTAATGAGCCAAGACCTTGATTACTTTATGTGTTATATGAATGCTGCCATTCTGATGCCAGGTCTTCTGCTCTGGTTGGAGAAGCAGCAGGATCATAAAATAAGTGTGTCCGAAAATGTAGTGGGGACACAATGACAGCATTGTGACAGTGTGCTAGTGCCTGTGTAAGAGGGTCATTGCATACTGCGCATTTGCAAGTACTTGACTGATCCCCATGGGTGGTTATCTATATGAAATCATTTGCAATGGCTTTGAAATTTACAATATTCAGTTCCATCTTCAAAGCTGCCCAGCTGTACTGGTGGGAGCATTTCGTATTTCTCCTAATCTTCCCAGTGACTTAGCAGCATGTTCAGTGCACTGAGCTGCTGGTGGGAATTATACCTTTTCTTTTTGATTCTCAAGTGAGCACAAGTTGCAGCCTAACCGCGGGGGATATCATTTCACCTAATTGCTTCTGCTAACAGTATATGGTGAGATGAGACAGTAGAAGCTACAGCACTAGCAACGATCCATTTACATTAACCAAGTTGATTTATATTCACATTTCATGTCTTTTTGCTTGTTTCTTTTTCTTTCCTTATGGTATTAGAGATTGAACTCAGGGCCTTTGTGCGAAATTGCAGTTAAGCCCTATTTTTCATTTTGCGATAGGCTCTTGCCACATTTCCCAGGTGGGAGTCCAAATTTGTAACTCTCCTGCCTCAGTCTTCTATCATGCCTGGCTTGTACTTTGATAATTTTTTCCCCACATGTCCCAGTGGATGACCCAGGATGTCAAGATTCTTCTGATCTGGTTTCAGTGAATTTCCTACCATCTGCTACTGTGCTATTCATGTATTAGCAGCACCAGTGTTGGGTGAAAATTTGTCCAAAGGCAGAAGCTCTGGCCCAGTTCAGAATCATGCAATCTGAGCCCGAGTGTTTATGAGAGTCCCAAGGACTGTGTATATGTGGAGAGGTGAGAAATGTGGTATACGTAGTGCACACGTATGCACTCAGCCCTGCCTGCTTTGTGTAGTGAGCTTGTGGTTTCTGTGTACTGAGAGGGGAGAAGAAGAAAGCAGGCAGAACATAACTACATACTCACTTGGGGGAAGCACTGAAGGGAAAGTCATGATGGAGACAGAACAGCCACGGAAGGAAGAACCTGGAAGGAGCTGGGAACCTTGGAAGAGTTTGGAACAAAAAAGAACTTGGAAGAAGCTTCCCTTAGACATCTGGTTTATGGTCTCATGGAAATGGGGGGGATATTAATTTTTGAAATGGGAGAGCATTTTGTGAACTAGCATTTGAGAAACTGTAGTGTGCTTCTGAAGGGGGACCAAGCCAGGCAAACCATTGCTATGGGCTCTGGGTGCCAAGTGGGTAGTAGGACTGGAAGGAAATGGAGATTGCTTATTTCTTCCACTGGTGCCTGAGCTCCTCCCCCAAAATCCTCTGCTCTGGGTCTCTGCAGTCCCACCCCAGGTGTGAAATGTACTGCTTCACCGCTCCACCTCAGAACCACCCTTCTAGGCTGTGCTAACTTGCCTCCCTCTGGCAGCTCACAACTTAAGCAGTCCAAGCCCAGATTCTGCTCCGACCAGCCTGAAACCCTCTCTGCTCCCACCCTGCTCTTCCTGGTCTGTGTCTTTGCTTTGCGGGAGTTGCCAGATGTCAAATAGTTCCATATTCTGTGGCTTCGGGATCCAGGCAAACGTCCATGAAGGAGAGAATTGTAACCACTGAAATGCGGCAAGAATACAGGGCCCTGGATCCTGTTGTGGGCAAAGATGTTGAGCGATTTGAAATGACTCTCTTGGGAGCTGGTTGTCAAATTTTTGGTGTGTTCAGGAAATGTCTGCCACATTTTACATCAACATTTTCAAACTGCAAGTGAGTGAAGTGTTGAATGCTAACAATGACTGAGGGAAATGAATGGCTGCACTGCCTGGGGTGGATTAGCTGGGCCAGTAGAAGGAGCTTGTGTTTTAATTGAAAACAACAACAACTTGGGTGTGGGACAACTGTTCCTGGTACTTTCTTGAGGAGACTGAACACCCCATCGTGTGACACGAAGCTACAGTACATCGAGGTCTTTATATATAATGAGTAGGAAGAATGGGGTACCTTCTGGTTACCTGACATTGCTCATATTACAAGGTCCCTAGGGGTCAAAATATAGCCAAATATGCCTCTAATCACCCAGATACTCCATACTTGCAGATCTGTTACTGAAGGGCTTCAAAGAACTTCTATTACTATTCTTGCGAGTCAGCGATTAAGGATTAGGATTCTGCTCACATTTGACTTCCACCACAAGCCCCTCTCTTTCAGCTGGGATTAATGTCTCCTTTCCTGTCTGTGGACAGGAAGGCAAGCAGGGGTCAGCGGTGAGGCCCTTCTTCCTTCTGTGCCGACTGCTTGTCTGCAAACGTACTGTCGGTCCCTCCTCCCACCATTTGTGCAGGAGAAGACCCAGGGCCTGAGCCTCAAGTTGCTCAAATCCACACAGCTGGGAAGGAATGGAAAGGGACTTAAGCTCAGGACTTGGTGCTCCTGCAACCTGCTCTTTTCTCTGTCCTCAAATGCGTAGCCTCAGCATTACCTGGGAACTGTTGGACCTGTGAGTTCTCAGGCCCACACAGGCCTGAGCCTCAGAAACTCTGAAGAGGACAGTCTCCTCCTCTGTGTTTTAACACCCTCTCCAAGGGTGACTTCTGCTGTGTTCTCACTTATGAGAAGCGCTTTCCTATACTGAGCTTGCTGCCCTTGGGCGCGGTGGTACATGCTAACTGAACCACCAGAGTGCGAGCTCTCTGAAGGTAGGACTTCAACCTCGCTTCTCTCTGAGAAGGCACAGTACACACCGTCGCTATGGAAATGGAGCAGTAGCACTGGTTAGCATGTCCTGGGCTCTCACTATATGCCAGAGGACACGCTAAACCTCCATTGCTGTGTCTCACTTAATTATCAGAATGATCCTCTGGCATAGGTTCTATTAGTGCTTGCCATTTAGAAATGAAGACGCTGAGATCCACATAGCAAAGAAGCATGCTCCACATTTAACACATTAGAAGATGAAGCCAGGATGTGAACCCAGAGGATCTGACCCCTGGGCTCAAGCGCTTCCTGTGGGATACCCTGCTCTGCACACACATATAGAATGAGATATAAATGTCAGGCTGTTCCTTGTACCACATGGAGAGTGAGTCAAAAATGTAAAAAGGGCAGAATGGAAACAGAGCAGGGGAGAGGGAGGGCTCGGGTATCTGTTGGAAAGGAAAACATTTTCTTATGGAAGTGTATTAGCAGATTTGCACTGCTATAATGAAATACTTGAGGCCATTAACTTGTAAAGAGAAAATGTTTACTTGGATCATAGTTCAGGAAGTTTTAGTTCAAGCTTGGCTGGCACCATTACTTTGGGCTTCTGGATAGGGCTATACGTCATGGAAAAGGCATATAGAAAAGCAGACTGCTTGGGCAGACCAGGGTCACATAATCTCCTTCAAGTGGACATCCCTAGTGGCCTAAGGACTTCCTATAAAGCCCCACCTCCTAAAGGTCTATAAAAGCCTCCCAATAGTATCACCCTTGGGACAAGGCCCTTTGCATATAGCTTCTTAGGGTCTTCTCATCCAAGCCTTGTCAGGAAGCAAAAATAATTCCCAAGTTCCCCTAAACTCATTCCTTATGGACCTGTCATCTTGGCTTCCTGTCCGGGAATGTTATCTTGTCCACTCAGTCCTGTTGGGCCAAATAGTACCCAAATGTCTTGAATTTTCCCGGAAGGGGCAGCTTTCAGGCAGCCATAGGAGGATTGAGAGGGATGGGGAGAGGAGTATATGTGGGCTCCCATCTGGTAGGCCTGCTTGAATTCAAACTGCTTGGTCCAGGTCATGAATGTGATGCTCAGGATCAGTGTTACATTGGACATAGGGCATTCTGTCTGTGGTTCAATTATTTGCAACTTTAAAGTGGGGAGCATAATAGCTCAGAAGTTTATGTGCAGCTTGGATCAGACTATGGCGGTGGGACCTTTACCTAAAAAGGTGCTGTGTGGAAAATTCCATGTATATGCCATGACCACTGGAGATATCCACCAGTCTTGATTTCCAACATGAGTCATTTTTGCTTGAACTTCATGTGATTTCTCACCACTTCCTACAGATGGCCAGCCTCAGATGGCTCAGAGGATGGACATGAATTCATGGTTCTTTTGTTACAGGAACTTTAAGACAGAAAGGACTCAATGACCCATGAGACCAGACACAGAGACACCAGAAGGACTGTGAGCTGCTCCACATCCCAGCCCTCAGGACAATGGCATTCTTCAGCCTCAGTTTGTCGACTCCCACTTAGATGTCTGGGATTTCCCCACTGAACAACCGCTTCCCCTCCCTCTCTCCAGCCCCCCTCAGGCACCAAAGCCCTTTCCAAAATGTCTTCACCTTTCATGTGACGCCAGCACGCAAATCCCCCATCCCAAATAAATGAGAAAGAAATGCCTTTCCACCAGGTTTTGCTTGTGCCCCAGCAACCCAGAGCCAGGATAAAATTTCGAGGCAGGGTGCATGTGTGTGTAATTGCTTCCTGAGAGGAAGACCTCCAGAGCCTGCTCCAAATGAGGTGTTAATGATGAGCGCCACAGGATTTGTTACTGTAGCAAAGGCCCATCTGGATTGACTATATTAAATTGCTTTTCATGTGGATGCGGCCCCGCAATAAGAGTCCTTTCCCTCTTTGTTAGGGAGCATCCTGCAATAGGGACAGCCAAACATAAAAAAATAAAGCCCGGAGTATTCCCACTCCCTTTGCTCTGCTGAGTCACTGTGATTGTGCTGTTTTGTGTATCTTCAGTCACATAGACCTTGTCTGGGGAGGAAATCCCTCGGGAGTAGAACCTGGAATGTTGTTAGTAGATGCATTGCTGGGAGCATTAACTCTTTTTTTTAAATCAATAGTTAATCATATTAATTATACAAGCTATGACATTTCCTTACAGGCATATATTGCACATTGACCATATCTACCTCCTCCCCACTCCTCTTGTGGCAAGCCATGAGGAATCAAAATATGTGGTATGTGGTCTGAAATCAGGTTTAGAGGAAGCTAAGTAACTTCACAATGTTCTGGAAGATGGATGAGTGGTGGGTTTTTCTGACTATAAAATAATTCATCCAAAAGTTCTCTGAGGTGATGTCACAGATCTATAGAACTATTAGTGGGATATTGGGGTACTGTAGATGCTTTCCAGGGGGTCTCTTTCAGGTTCCAGGGGGTCTCTTTCAGGTTCTTGCTGTCTTGAACAAAAACTAGGACAGGAAACGAAGTTGTAGGATTTGACATTTTTGAAAGATATTACAGGTGGGAAAAGAAGCGTGTTCTGTGATAGCGAGTATGGGACGATTAAAGGTGAGAGAAAAATTGCACTCTGCAGGGTGCAGAACAGGTGGGTGACAAGGTTCACAGTAGCCCTGGGGTTCGTGGCCACTGTCTTTTACATGCCCTATTCTGACATCAGATGTAGCCTGTCCCGTCAAAAACCCACTTGATCTTGGGCTAAAAGAACTGAAGGTGGCATTCTCTGATTGGGCACAGATGCAGACCTTGGGAGTGTGCTCCTGGGTCTCCGTCATCATGCCCACTTGCCCGGCTACTTTGCTTTGTGCTAGGCTATCTCCGAAGTGTGTCCTTAGAAGGATCTGTCACTAGAATTTATGTCCAGCCACTTCGTTTTCATAAACAAGGAGAAATGCTTAGAGAGGCAAAAGAAATTCTGTGAGGACGTGGATTTGCTGTCAAATGAGAAAGAATAAAGGACTGTCAGTCTTAAGGGGACAATTGTGAGCTCTGATTTTGGCTAAAAGAATACTTAGCTAATTCCTAATGCCACCCTTTGCAAACAACTCCTTCTTGCTTTCCAACATGGCAAAGCTATTGATTTGGCAGGTGCAGACTGCAGCTGGGACTCTGATATTCTTGACAGACTTGATCATTTGTCCCACCTTTGTTTCAGTTGTCCTAGGTACCCAGCAAACTGATGATCTTCGCTGACTACAAACATGCTCTTCCAGATCCTACCTGGCCAAGGAAGTCGTCTTTGTGCTCCCGTAGGAGGACACCAGTGCCTGGAACTAAACTGATGTTAATTGATCTGGCTGGATCAAAGTAAAATCCTGAATTTTCCTAGCCAGTACATTTGATTTATTTTTTCCTTTGTGAAGTCATGCTATGGGCTCAATGTTTGTATCGCCACACACATTCTCATGTTAATTCTTTTTAAAATTTTTGATACTGGGGATTGAACCCAATGTATTCACTCTGAGCTACATCCCCAGTCCTTTAAATTTTTTCTTTTTAAATTTTGATTTAGGTCTTGGTCAAGTTGCTAAATTGCCCAGGCTGGTCTAAAAATTTCAGTCCCCCTCCCTCAGCCTCCATGAGTGTTGGTATTGTGGGAGTACACCACCATGCTGGACTTAGTTAAATCTCACTGCTCAGTGTGATGATGGCATTAGGAGTGGAGACTTTAGGGGTACATAGATCATAAGGGCAGTGATGTCATCAGTGGGATTGCAGTCTTTCCAGGAAGAGAACTTGGAGAGATCCCTCACCTTTTCCTTCATGTGTAGACACCATGAAAGGGTGGCCATCCATAAACCAGGAAGTGAGCCTTCATCAGACAGTGAACCTATTGGTGTCTTGGTCTTGGACTTCCGAGCCTCCAGAACTGTCATAAGTAAATGATCATCGTTCATAAGGCACTCAGCCTCTAGAATTTTGCCATTGCAGCCCAAACAATCCAAGGCAAAATGAGGCAGTAGATAATATGAGAATATTTAGAAACTTTCACGGGAGTTGAGACCTGTTTGAATGTCCGTGGTACTGAGACAGCTTTGATGATGTAGCCTTCAGAAAAGTGTCATTGCAGTCCCAACTTGGAATTAATTTCAGGCAACAGACTTCTCATAAAGAAGGAAGTTCCCTTGATCTTGCTAAAAGGCAAAAAGAGCTTCTAGAAATGTTTATGGCATGAGGCTAATGAGAGTTGTTAATGTTTTCTAAATGCTCTCAAGAAAAGCCGGATGATCATTGGTGTTCATCTATATTCTAAGAAGGGATTTGGCTGTGGAGCATTGTGGTGAACATGATTGGGTATGTTTCATTAAGACCGCAGCTCTGTCTTTTAATTAACTTCTTGTTCCTGTCTTTGGTGAAATATTAATTATTTTTTAATCATCACTGGGACACACTTTAAGGAGAAGCAGCTGGAATCATCCAACCTTGGTTTCATTATACAGATAGGTGTTATAATAATTAACTTAATTAGCTTGTCACTGCTTGCATAAAATATGGCTGTATTTGGAGAACAGATATTGCTTTGCTGATCCAAGGTTAATTAAAAAATAGTGCATATAAGAGGTCAGGATAAATGGAGTTTGTGGAATGCTGATATCTGGCCAGCCCAATAAAGCATGTTTCTGCAGTGGGCCCAAACCAGGACCCAGCCAGAGCACAGTTCTGAAGCATCCTTTGGTGTCAATATCTGAAGAGGCAAGAAGTCCAATCACCAGTCCAGTAGACAGAATCCCAGCCTGGGTGATCTCTCTCCACTTCAGGGACTCGGTCTGGATCCCTGCAGAGAGGGCACTCTCTTCCCAAGCCAGAGGGGGAAATGAATGAGATACTTTCCTCGAGCTGAACATGACTTTTTGTCATCTTTTGAGATTCAAATGTACCTGAATGCAAGGTAACAAAACCAGGAAAAGATGTAGCTAACATTTACCAAAGGCTTTCTATATGCCAACTACTGAGCAAAGTAATCACAAGTGGTAACTTGTAATTCTCACAGCAATGTGAGGAGGCAAATTGGATTATCTCTATTTTAGAGTTGAGGAAACAGACCTAGGGAGATTAATAGTTTAACAAAGGTTGCATGGCTAGTTAGTGATATCACCAGGATTTGACACAGGTATTTGGCTCCAGAAATTGATACCTGCTGCTCATTAATAATTGCTTTTGAATGGAATATTATTAGACAATGCTGCCTATTCATTATAATAATGAAAATAAATAGCATTATTCCAGAGATGAGAAGAGCTTCTGTAATGCAAACTCGCTCGGTAGAAGCAGGAGCCCTTGCAAGCAGAAAGCTGATACTTAACCAGAATGTTTATTTCTAATAAAAGTGCTGAGGAGCCAGCCTGGGTCTAGACGAATAATTTTGCTCATTCCTTGCCAATGTGAGAGTATGTTTAGTGTATATAACTGTTTTTGTTTTGTTTTGTAATTACCAAGCAGGCCATTAAGGTTAATTTGGCCTCACAATCAGTCAAGTCTTCCAACAACTCATTGGGAAGAATAAATGTACAGCCCAGAGAAACTCACAGCTTTGCACACTTTGAGATAAGAGTACCTTGTGGCCTTTGGAAATGATTTATTGAGAAAACAGTGAGCCGTCTGGAAAATAATGGGAATTTAACACTGAGGCTACACAATAGCACAAGAAGTTGTTGGCATCAGTCCTGGAATGTTGACTGTGCTCTTCGGTGACTGGACGGAAGTTTCCTATTGAACAGCTGTTACCTGAAATTGAGATGGACTGTGATTGGCCTGATGATTTGTCCACGTTTCTGAGAAAATGATCTCCAAATCATTTTCTCTGATTCTTCTAGACTACTGGGTTTGCTGACTCTCTCAGTTGGAATGACTGAAATTTATTTTAAACTAAACTATTCGTTCAAGCCTGCTATTATATTACTTTAAGCTGTTATTAATTTGCCAGAGAATGATGTGTGGTTTGGATTGTGTGGCGCTGATGTGGTTTGTCATATAGGATGCTAAGTGTAGGCTAGGATCTCAGAGAGGAACAAAATGAGATTGGTTTTTAAAAATGTCTGTCAATATTATTGTGGCTGTGAATCATGTGCCACATACTGCTACTATCTGGATATTGTCTCTCTCTCTCTTTTTTAGATCCTGAAATCCAAAAAGTAGGAAGTGACATTGAAATAGAGAAATCCACAGTAGAATTTAAAACCTAGTAGCAAAAAGATAACATGTATTAGTACACAGTACCCCCTTTTGTTCTGCAGGAACACATTCCAAGATCCCAGTGGATACTTGAAACTTGATAGCACTGAGTTTTACAGTGTTTACTATGTTTTTAAAGAAAATACTTATAGTGAAGTTTAATTTGTAAATTAAGAACAGCAGGGCCAGCCAGATAGCTCAGTGGACTAAAGCTCCTGCTTAGGCAGGCTCAGGGACCAGGATTGGATCCCCGGAGAGTGTGCTGTGCCAGCCCTGCCACCGGGGTGCACTGAGACGGCCACAAGACCGGGTGTGGTGGCACGCACCTGTAAACCCAGCATTTGGGAGGCTGAAAACAGGAGGGTCACTATGAATCCGATCTGTGTACTGAGACCCTGTAGACCCTATAGTAAATACATTTTTAAAAATAGTTTAACACAAATAACTGATAGTAAAATAAAATATAACAATACACTGTAATAAACGTTATGTGAATGCACCTTTTCTTTTTCATATTGTTATTTTCTTTTTAAAATTATTTATTTATTTATTTGGTAAAAGGTCTCACTATGCAGCTCAGACTCGTAGTGATTCTCCTATCTCAGCCTCCACAGTGTTGGGATTACAGGCCTGCGCCACTACGTCTGGTTTCAGTGGCCAGCATGGTGCGTCCAGGGTTCCAGGGCAGGCACAACATGCAGTACCAAGGATCAAACCTGGGTCCTTGTGCTTGCCAGGTAGGTGCTTAGATTACTGAACTATCTCCTCAGTCCATTTTTTTTTTTAATTTTAAAGAAAAAAAAATAAACAATGAAACCTAGTTTTGTCACAGGTTGCTCTTTCTTTCATTCTTTCTTTCTCAAGATATCTTATTGTTTGGTGCTATAAATTTGGGCTATAGTTGACTGTGGGTGACTGAAACTGTAAAAGGTAAACTGATGGCTAAGAGGAAGCTACTGTGAGCAGCACCTACATTGCACCTTACCAGGGAACTAGTGATGACTGTGGACCAGTGAAGAGAAGAGCTATCTCAGAACAGGTACGCCATGCTCTGAGAATCAGATATGTGGGGGGTTATTGTCTTAGCTCGTCTCTTCCTTGGGCTAATGGGAGAGGGCCAGAGAAGAAAATGTCATCACTCAGGCAGCATGGGTAGCCCGAAAGGATGTCCTTGGAAACAGAATGGATTGACAGAGTGTGGTGCACCCATATAATAAATACTACTCAATAACAGGGAGAACACAAGTTGTTGATGCACATACCAACATAGATTTAAAAGATCTTGTACTAGGGGCTAGGGAAATGGCTCAGTAGAATAAGCACTTCCCTGGCAAGTGCAAGGGCCTGAGTTCAATCCCTGGTTCTACCAAAAAAAAAAAAAAAAAGACCTGGTACTGAATAAAGAGAATGGTTTCAGTAAGTAGCATGTTACAGAATTCTATTTCTATGGCATCTTAAAGAAGACAAAACTACTGTAACAAATAATCGTTCAAGGCCAGTGGGTGCCATTGATTAGGGTTGAGATCAGTGCATAACTAACTGACTCCAAATGAGTAGTATGAGAAGCTTTCTAAGACTCTGAGATGGTGTGGAACTTTCTATCACTATTGTAGCTTCCTTGCACAAGTCATTACGTGTGCTAAAACTCAGAAGTGTACATACATCAAAAATCCTCACAATTGTTGCGTATTAACTTAGAAAATAAGTCTTGGAAGGTATTCTTATTTTAACTCAACCTTCTCTATGTTTCCATTCTAATAGTAGTTTGAAATAAAATCACAGAGATCGACCATGTTTCTTTCCTGTTAAAATTCTGCCACATCATTCTGCATCTGAGCATTGTCCAGGGCTTACTATGGAAGACTACAAGAGTCTTGAAGGGTTGGGGAGTTTGCTGACTCTTTGGGAAGCTCTATGGTGGAGCCTCAGAATAGGCACAGAGGCAGCTTAAGAATGGGAGGTAGGACCAATCTTAGGAAAACGCTTCTGTACAATAAGGCTGTGTGTTCATTCAGCTCAGGTCTCTTCAAATCCTGCTCTGTTGTGAGAACAGATCTTAGAACAATGGCAGTTTTATGCATTAATTTCACATAAGCCTTTGGTTACTCTAGCAATTATCCATTGCCAATGAGAATGTTAAAATTTTCAGCAGCAAAATTCCCCATTAGAGTGATCCTGCCCAGATTATATGAAAAGCAGTCATAAGATAAGGCACTAACATTGACCAAAACCAACATGAGATAAACGTAAGTCTTTCTCCCCGGGAGATGGGGCCTGTGAGGCAACAGTAAGTGACCTTGTCAGTTTGCAACTTCCATGTTGCAAATTTAGCTAAAATGCTGGTATTCCTGGAAGAGTAACAAGAATCAAGATGCCCTGGAAAATGCATTTCTGAGATTACTGCATTTGCTAACTCAGGCCCTTTCCCAGGTCTTCAATACCTTATAAAAACTCCAGCCTCTCACCCTGAGGCTGTGCTCCTCTCCTGGAACTTGCCCACTGAACTAACTGCTGTATTCTTTCACTGTTGGTAAATCCTTTTTTTATATACTGACCCTCCACATGCTGTCTCACGTGAGGGTTACCTTAAGTCATAAGGATTTATTAAAAGTCCACAGGAGTGTGGGACCCAGGCAAAGGCAGGCATTAAAACCTGGAAAAGGGCTCGCAAGATAGCTCAGCAGTCTAAGCTTAGGCAAGCTTAGGTAAGAGCACAGGGACTGTGATTTGATCCCTGACACCACATGCCATGCCAGCCCCACTCTCAGTGTTAGCCCCCTGGACTGAGCCAGGCACAAAAATAAATAAATAAAATAAAAATTTTTAAAAATCTGGAAAAGTGTAGGCAGCAGCTCCCATGGCTGCACTTCCACTGTGTGTTCCCCCGTGATCAGAATAAGCTGATCTTTTGTCTCCTTCCTATCACACGACTCATTGGTTTATTCCTTACCTTAACTCTCCACATCGTTTTTCTATCTCGTGGCTTCAGTTCATTCACAGTGCTGTTTATGAACTTACACTTCCCACTTCCGTTCACATTTTCAGTTACACATCAGTGTCGCTGTCACTTCTAATTGCCTGCTTCTTGATGTGTTGGATTGGGCCCAGAGCATGTTTCTGGGTGAACCCGCATCTCAGGCAGCTGGCCACCTTGTGAATGGGGTAGGCTTAGTTCTAGCATGAGCTGCAGATCCAGTTAGCAGGTGTGGATGAAGTCACCTGGCCTGTGTCATGCGGTGCTTTCATGGGACAGTTGCACACAGCAAAGGGCTTGGGGGTCCTGTACCATTAGTATAATATTCCACAATTACCACAGAAGATACAACACAACAAAAGACACTTTTTCCCCCAGTGACAATATGTAAGTGACAAGCACTTAAAAAAACTTGGTAGTTTGCCCTACTTACAAGCTAGCAAGCTAAACCATCACTATTTCCTAGATGTTGAATATAAGGACTTTATTACAACACCATGAAATACAGGATCTTCCCATTTACCTCACTTCTGCATGACTGTAAGTCACTGGGGAGTGGGGTGACACAGATGAGCCTACAGGGATGCCCTTGCAGTGGGATGTCACAGGATAGAAGGTTTGGGGGGAATTCAGTTTTTTATTATTATTTTCATGTTGCAGTATTAGGGATCCAACTCAGGAGTGCTGGTTCACTGAGTCACACCCCAACCTTTTTTTAATTTTAAGACAAAAATCTCACTGTTTCCCAGGCTGGGGGTGAACTTGCAAAACTCCTGCCTCAGCCTGTTAAGTGGTTGGAATTTTAGGCTTGTGCCACAGTGCCTGGTAGAGTCACTGCTTTTATAGTGAATGGCCTGTGTGTCTGCTCTTTGGAGTTCATGGTGTATCATCCCTCAAGGTTGCTTGGCGTAAACACAACCTGAAAAATGGATCAGGTAAAAAGTGATCAGGATTTTGCATCATTGGCATACTCACCTAGTGTGTGTAGGGCTTCTCCAACCTGTGGTAGGGTAGATGCCTCCTATATCGAAGGAATAGAGCATACAGTTGGCTGAGAACTAGGGTATAAATAAATTCTATTTTCTGTCACTAATTCTTCCTAAAAACCTTGTCATTTTAAGATTAAAAGTTATAGAGATCATATTTTCTTCCTACCTTCTCTCAAACAGAGATGGGTTGGTTAACTGTATGACTGTAATTATTAATTGTGGCCACAGGATAGCCAAAAATACTGTCAAAAGTCAACTCCGCTCAGAGGAAGCCTCATCCTTCTAGACCATGAGATGAAGAAATAGGTCACCACGGCAAGCCAATGGGAGCACACACCACAGAGCACACCAGGTCCTGTTTTACTCTGGAGCCTTGGAATTGACCTTCACAAGACAAGAAGTAAACTCACTTACCTTAATAGAAACCTGACAAATGACTTTCATCCAGCAAGTCCGTCCCATCTTCATCTGTGATCAGAACCTCAGCCCTTCTCTTCTGAGTCATTCCTTAGACTTTTGTGGAATCCATGCTGGCAATTCAAGGCACAGAGAATCCCTACCTATGCTAAAAGACAGTCAGCCTTGAGGGGACAGCTTTTAAACATTCAATTGTGCTAATAGTGATGGTTTCTTTTTTTCTTTTTGCTCATTGCATATGAATGAGGCAGTGTGCTAAAGATTATTTCACTTTTACAAATCAATGGAGAGGACAATAGGGTTGCCTACACTTGGTCCTTGGAGAAACTCATGCTTAGGAGGTGAGAATTTACCCAAGGTCACACACCCAGGAAGTGGGGAAGCCACATTTGGAGCCCAGGGCTAGTGGCCCACCACCTCATTGCCCTGTCTCTTACACATTCTTGGACTTGGATTGCTGTAGGTCTCTTGCACTTTCAGGTACCAGTGAAGTAGAGCAGATGGGCTGCGTTAAGGCCAGGTCATTGAGAAACAAGCTTCCTAGTCACAGTGACTGTAGTAGTCAGTTTTGCTGTGGCTGGGGCAAAATAACTGAGACAACTGCCTAAAGGTGAAGAGATTAAAGCTGACTCACAATTTGAGAGATTTCAGTCCATGATCAGCAAGTTCCAGGGACATGGTGGAGGAAAACTGCTCCATCCAGGAGGAAACAAAGACTGAGATGGAAGGGACCAGGGACAAAAGACACTGCTCCAGATCGTGCAGTGACCAACCTATTCCAACCAACTAGACCTCACTTCCTCAGAGCATATTCGGCTATGCCCATCAATGAGTTGATCTGCTGACGAGCACAGTGCCTGCGTGATCCAATGACATTATGAAGCCTATTCCTCACCAAGAGAATTTTGCTCACATTTTAAATCCAATCATAATAATGTCCCCAACTACATTATCCACTGCCTAGTAAACAACTTCCCCCTTGCAGCTCAGATAACTAAGAGTGGCTTTTCTTTTTTTTTAAACTTTCACAGGGCTACTGAGACATTCAAATGTATGTGAAAGTGCTTTGAAAATCATTATGCAGTCAACAAATATAAGGGATTATTTCTATGTGCTCCTAAATGTTTAAAATACAGAACCTGATTGCAATGAAGGCTGTGCTACACTGATCAGTTAGACAATGCACTTTAATTCCCAAAGGCTGTGTGGATTTCTTTTGGAGAGTGATGGCGTAGGACACGTGCCTGTGCTTCACACGTTGCCTCTACAGCACGCATCCTTTTGTCCTCCGTGTGCTGCCATGAGTTGGGGCAGCATCAGGTCCTTCACAGAGGCTAAACAGATGTTGATGCTATATTCTGGGACTTCCTAGCTTCAAATTCTGCGAGCCAAAGCAAACCTCTTTCTTCTACCTGGTCTCAAGTATTCTGTTGCAGCTACAGAGAATGAACTAAGAGAACACATCCACTCAGATCAGCTTGTGTTGAGGAGGATACCGGGGCCTTCTGGGGTCAGACAGGAGTGCTCTGTGTGCTAATGAATAAGATACAGGAAGCTCATACTTGATTTAGTCAGTGCTAGTACTTTCTTGAAGTAGAGAGAAATGAAGCCAAAAGGAATATTATTCGATGTGCCTGAGTGCCTGAAGAGGAGCCTGCAGACATGGGCACCCAGGAGAGCTTCTGCCCTGGGCTCTGCAGCATGAGAGGAATCCTGAAGCACCTTGTGCTTCCTGCAGTGGGAGGGTCAGGTCTCCCACTGGACCTGCAGCTTGAGTAACTTTTTGTCCTTGAGGCATATCTGGGCCTGGATCTGGGGAAGGAGAACTGGGCTGGGGGCCATAATGGGAAGCAAACCTCCCTGGATTTGGGGCTCATGATGTGATGAAAAGCCTTGACAGCAGACGAGGGAAGGAGTGCTGGCGGGAAGCATGCTCGGCTGACTCCACAGCTTGCAGCACATCTTCTATTAAAACCAGGCCTCCTTACCGTTGCTCACACACATTTCTCTTATTCTCTGCTCATCAGTTAAGCAAGCTGTTAGGAAAATAACATTGACTAAAGCCTCTGGCTGTGACTCTAGAACAGCCATCATGGGTGTCTTGAATTGTGGGGCTGTGACATCTGGAATGGTCCTTGGGGAGAATCTGGGGCTTCAACTAAATATAATGTGGTCTAGGTGACCAGGCAAATCCACCAGGGATGCATGACAGAGGCCCAGGGTTTTCACCACTTTCTACACAGGAAAGTGTTTCAAAGCAATTTGCAGTACATTATATTTCCATTTAAAAGATAACAGTCCCCACTGAAACAAATTTTAATAATTAACCCACCACAGTCCCACTGCTCATGCTTAGCCCTTATTGATATCTTGACATAATCCTTCTTGTCCATGTATGTGGAGACAAAATTGACCCATGCTATAGATATGTATGCTTCAGTATTGTCTTACTTTTCTGTCATCACTCAGACAAAAAAATGTAACATCCAAAGTTAAGTGGCGAGAGGTGTGTTTATCTCACAGTTTATAGAGGTTTCAGTCCATAAGCTGCTGGCTTCAAGGCAGGGTGGTACATGGCAGAGAGGCAACTGCTCATGGAGTGGAAGGCAGCAAAAGCAGCAAACGAGGAGGAAAGAAACACACTTCTTTCTGCCCCTTTTATCTTTTCCAGGCTGCTGGGATTGGGACAGTGCCAAGCCAATCAGTGGACAGATGCAGCAATCACCTGCTCTTAATCCCAGCACTGAACCATGGATCCTTCACACACTCTAGAAGCAGCTACCTCCAAAAATGCCCCATTTGAAAGTGCATGAGGTATGGGGGGGGCGCATCAGGACACAGACCATAACAAATATGGTAGCCAATAGCTTAAATAACTATTCCAATTAGCATTAATAGCAACAAAAATTCAGTTTCATAGTTAGTCACTTTTCTTTTCTTTTTTTTTTAATTTGTATATTTGGTATAGGGTCTCACTACACAGATCAGACTTGTGGTGATCCCTCTGTCTCAGCCTCCCCAGTGCTGGAAATATCAGCGTGCACCACCTCGCCCAGTTTTGGTGGCCTGCACAGTACACTTGGGGTCTGGGGGCATGGCATGTGGTACCTGGGAGTGAACCTGGGTCCTTTTGCTTGCCAGGCAGATGCTTAGACTGCTGAGCTAACTCCCCAGCCCTGAAGTATTTTTATACATCTAGTACAAAATTAAATTCTAGAAGACTGGATTTATTTACACTTCTCATAAACAGAATATGAAAGGATCTCTTACCCTATTCTAGTAAACAATTTAGAAAATCATTGCTACTTTGACAGTTGAGGCAGCATTATCTCAAAGATGTTTTGGCTTACAATTCTTGAATTTCTACTAGGGTTTATAGCTGCTTATATTTCTTTTCTGACTTGCTATTGCTGTATTTAATTGAATCATCTAATATGTGTGTGTGTGTGTGTGTGTGTGTGTGTGTGTGTGTGTTTTCCTGGGTATTGAAGCCGGCACTTCACATTTGCTAGGAAAGTACTGCACCAATGAGCATCATCCTCAGCCCTTTTTATTTTGAATCAGAGTCTAGCTAAATTTCCCAGGCTGGGATTGAACTCATGTTTCTTCTGCCTCAGCCTCCAGAATAGCTTGAATTGCACTGTGACAGGTCATATAATATCTTTACACGTGGAAGAATCAACCCTTTATCATGTTCTCATGAGGATGACTTTTGGGTCACCATGTGCTTTTCTTTTTTTTCTTCTTTCTTTCCATTTTTGTTAGTTATAAACATTATAAAACTAATAATTTTTTCCTTTTGAGTTTTTGCCTTTGATAAAATAATTTGGTTGAATCTTGCTATAAATTATATGCAAATATTTACTGTTGCATGATTTACTGTTTTTTTAACACTCAAAACGTTAGCAGATCTGGGACTTACTAAGGGTATGATGAGATTTTGATACTTACAGTTGTTTTATAATTGATTAAATGGTTTTCTCTAAATCATTTGTTGGACTATCCATTCCTTTTTTACTGATTGTAAGTTTCACCCTTATTAAGGACTGCATATATTTATGTGCATACATACTTGGCCCCTGCTTTTTTTTTTTTTTTTTTTTTTTTCAGAACTAGGGATTGAACTCAGGCCCTTGCACTTGCCAGGCAAACACTTACTCTACTGAGCCATCTTGCTGGCCCTTTGGCCTGCTTTTATACTTCTGAATTATTACTGTCTTCTTAATTTGGTATAAGTAACATACTGCTTTAATTACATGTTAATATTTTTGTGGTAAGTCTTTCTTGTAACTCTTCACTTCCAAAATAGTTTTGGCTTTTCCAGCATAAGTGTTCTTCCATCTGCATGTTAAAGTCATCTCCCAAAACTTTGGAAAATAGTCTTCTCAAGGTCTAACTGGCATGGTTAAATGTATGGCTGAATTTGTGAAAAACTGATTTTTGTCAATAATAAATCTACCCATAACAAAACATTGTATACTTCTATTTTTTTTAGTATCATTTGCTTATGTCTCTAAGTAAAGTCATTTGGCTATTGTGTTTTCCTCATCGAAGGCTGGAAGTGAATTTTACTCTCACTTTGTCAAAAACTTGGGAAAGCTTTCGTTATGGAAATAGAGCAGATCCTGATTTCTAGGCAAGGGAATTGGGCTGGGGGCCTAATGGCAAGATATCCCTTGGAGGATAGTACTTAATATGATATTTCCTTTTTTGATCATTGTAGTTAATGGGATCTTTATGTGACTTCATATTTCTTTTTTTTATTAATTTTATTGAGAAAGAAACAGCTATGAGACAGTTGCAAAACCAATTAGTAGGACAGTTTCAATAATTAATACATTGCATATCATTGTCTTTGTAGTGGTTATTCATAGTTCAAGATGCAGACATGGTATCCTGTCCAAACTCTATTAGTACAAATCTTTCTTCTCATTGAATTAAGAGAAAGTAGCTGTATATCTATCCTAACTATTTTGTCTATACAGATACAAAGTGGTCTTTCATTTGCATCTCTTTTTTTGATTAGTTTTGTCAGAGATGGGTATTCCACTGCCATTTAAATATTGTAGGTGAGTGACTTCAGCAAAATAATCCAATATTGTCCAGTAGTCCACAATAGTAGTGAGTTATCTGTAGGATTGGCAATGTCAGAAGTTGTTGACTTGAGACTTTTACAGCTCAGCATATTAATATGGCTTTACTTTTCATACCTTGTTATTATACTTTTCTGCTGGATGGTCAAGACCAAGATAAAGCAAGACCTATTTAACAAAAAATGTAACTCTTGTATCTGACAAGGTCAGTCAAACCCCTCAGGCTTTACCCTTGAAACCCTGTACCACAGTTTATAGATCCTTTGTCTGTGTCAGCCATGTGGATGAGTCATGGCCATTGCTTGACCAATTTGCTCTCTGTGAAAGCCTGAGAGAATGTTTTCTCTCCATGTGACTCTCCTTAGGCACACTCTACATCATCAATCACTTTCCTTTTGGCTCCATAATCTCCTTGATCAGAAAATTTGGGACACAACTGAGTTACATGATTTTACAGTACAGGTTCTCCTATGACATCATATTTTAAACATGTATTTGGGAATATGTAGACAGAGAATACATTTGGCTATTTTGTAGTTAGCCTGAGTTGTTCTGTATTTTTGCATTAGATGTACTAATTCTTAGGTCTGGCATTTTGGGCTTTGCAAAGAGGTAATCACATTACTTGCAAGAAACATTTTCCATGTTGTAGATTTTTACTTCTTTTTCTCATAGACTGATACAGTGAAGTACTAGAAAAGGAAAGCATAAATATGTGAGATGAACAGACCTGGGGTAAGTTGAAGATGCATCACCAAAACTTAAACCTTCTGCAATTCAGCCAGTCTCCAGGCTCAGCTTCCTCAACAAGGAATAAGGATACCTACTTCACAGAGATCCTAAGAGGATTAATTAAATACTGCCTGTGAAGCACATTGCTAAGTGCCTGGCACATCCAGCAACCATTTCTGCCTGTCTGACTGCATTGGCTGGGACTTCCAAGCACTAAATAATCACAGTAATTGTGGGCATCTATGCTTTAATGGTGAAAGATTCATTTAGAAATGGAAATACCAGACCTTGATGGTGAGGACTGTGACAGAATACCATTGTGTCCCATGTAGCATGTAGGTCATAAAGGAAATTACAGGAAATTACAACACCTTACAATCTTGCTTCCAATCATATTGCATTTTATTCATTCATTCTACCATGCAATTAATCTGTTGACCAATCATTTTTTGAATATGCATGGAAGATCTCACTTAATATGACTCTAAATGACTATAGTTCTTACTATAGTCATTTAGGATATAGTGTTACATATGTGGTGAAGAGGGATGAAACAGAAAGATAAACAGACACTGGGAAATAATTTCATCAAGAGTGCATGAACAAACCACCTCCAGAACCACATATGTGCAAGAAGCTGTCCACCATGCCTTTGCTCTCTGGCATCACTGGAAGCAAAGAATGGGTTTAAGAGTTTGCAGTGACATGTCCTTTCTGGAATGGATATTTTATTTGTTTGATCATCAATGACTAGTGCTGGTAATTAAAAGGTGAGAAAGTTGTGGATATTGATCTTGAGTCTTTCCTGGCTGAGCAGAGCTGGAGCTTGCAGGAGCATCACACTGGAACCCATCATGGTCCTGAGCTCACAAGGAGGAAGACTGGTTCAGAGAGGCAGTAGGCCTGAGGGTTTGCTGTGGCAGGGAAAACTTGGGAGGTAGAGGTGGTGGGAGCTAGGAATGACCTCCCAGAAGTCTGGTGTCTGAAGGGAGCAACTAGGGACCAAGAATGTTTTAAGAAGGCAAAAAGGGGATTAGTGGTGAGAACAGCTTTTGCAAAAATACTGAGGTATGCTGGAGTGGATTACTTTATCTGCCAATAAATAGTGTATTCTTGTACAGGAAGTTGAACTTAAAATAGGTGGACTTGGAATTCAATTTGAAGTTGCCTGGCTACAAATTAGTGCTTATCTTGGATGGTTTAATGAGAACAGTGGAGAAAGATAGGGAAAGAACAGTGCCTTGTTAATATTCATTGTCGTGAGATTTACTGGGGCAAAATAAAAATAAAGCAAGTTACAGCTTTCACTGAGAAGACACTGACAAGCAAATGAAGGAGTGAAATAGTCACCTTTAGGTGAACACAGAAGCATCATTTTCCTTCAGATTCATTCAGTCTCTCTGGGTCTGTCCCCATCTTTGTCCTTCTCTCCTCTCTGGTGCTCACTCAGCAGCACATTTCTTATAGCACTGAAGGGAACATTAGCATGGTGCACAGGAGATTGTGATTTAGTTCTCCCTAAGCTCCTAGGCAAATGCAGTGCGCAGGAAGGATGCATCCCTCTTGGCCTCTGTGATATGCTGATGAATCCAGAATATGGAGTTTGATTCACTTTTCCATCCAAGTCAGCTTCTCTTCTCTCTCTGCACCCTGTTTCCTTCCAGGTATTTGGCTCTGGCAG
Organism: Octodon degus; assembly: GCF_000260255.1. NCBI lineage: Eukaryota > Metazoa > Chordata > Mammalia > Rodentia > Octodontidae > Octodon > Octodon degus. The sequence continues at coordinate 2,378,177 of NW_004524829.1, read as the reverse complement.
GCTATTAATGGGTGGAACCCACAAACACAAGGAAGTGATTTGACGGGCTTTCTTCTGGGCTCATGTACAATTTTTAAAAATTTCTTTTGATCCTCTAAGATCCCAGCAGCCAACTCTGGTTAGCATCACCAAGAAGGCAGCCGCACCCAGGGCGGCCTTAGGAGTGAGACGCCTCACATGCCAAGCTGCAGGCAATTCTGTCTCCTTGCCGGGAACTGGAGGCATCTTGAGATGATTCGTGCAAGGGGAAGTGGAGAGTTGGGTAATTAACATGTGAATTTGATTAACGCTTACATCTGTGCTGGGCATTTTGTACCAAATAAATACCAAATAAATCTCTTAAAAATTCCATTGCCATCTTTCCCCCATAGATTGACTAGTTTAATCCTCATTTTATATAAAAATTCCTCACCACTGGCCAGTAAGAGCTTAAAGCGATCTGTTCCTAGTCAGCTAAAACTTTTAGCCTGCTCTGGAATGCCTGGAGGTGTTTGGAATGGAATCATGACTCCAGTCAGTGCATGTTGAGATGGTGGGGAAGGTGAGAGATGGTAGGGAAGATGTCAACAAGTGTGAACCAGGTATCAGTCACTGCCTTGTTCGACTGAAGCCAGCACCCAGCTGTTACATGTGCTGGGGTGAGGCCTGCTCAGCCTGGAACTTGGGGGTTTGTGAGTATTACAGATTGCAGTGGCTGTCCACTAGTAATGTATGTATTTCAGATCAGAAGACTGGATCCATTCCCTTTTTTGATGTGGAGTCTGTCTGTTTTGCCCAGGCTGGCCTCTCCTCCTGTACTCAAGAAACTCTCTTGCTTCAGCCTCCCAAGTACCAGGGACTATAGTAGGTCACTGTGCTCAGACTAAGTTTATTCTTTTTTTTTTTTTTTTTTTTTTGGATGAGATAATTGGAATAGTTGTATCAATGAAGTACTGCCCTAACTAGTATCTTGCTTAGCTAGTACATTGGAATAAGGTATCTGAGGTGTAGACACAAAGTCTTTCTATGCAAATGAAGATAAAATAAAATTGTAAATGGGGTGGCAATATGAGAAAGAACTGTACCCTGTTGGGTAGCCAAATGCCAAGTGTAGATGGCACAGATTACATGAATCTGGGAGATTGTCTTTAATGTTGAATCAGAGGGTTTTATCCTGTAGGACTTTTGAAATTATGTCTTGTTTGCAGGCAGATTTTGGGTTTACTACATTTGTGAATGATACAGTGAACACGAAGCAGGCTCAAACCATAGCCCAGACAGCTGTGGATGCTAATAGAGGATGCTGGTCTTTATTTTTTCCTTTTTCCTCTTCTCCCTCTTCCCTTCTTTTCTTTTTTTACCTTTATAGCATGTAAAAGCTTGAGAACTACACAGAGGCCTCCAGATAGATTAAATGAGAAAAGGAAAGTGGGTGAGGTAGTACCATTCTCTCCCTTCTTTAGACGAGGTTTTGTTTTTCAGAGAGGTACAAGATCACACACCGCTAAGTAGCACTATTGGGTGAGAATTCAAATCCTAGCCTTGCCCGCCCCACCTTTCCAAAGCATGCTTAAATTATTTAGATTTATTTTTTGATAATGGTGATTGTTTTTTTATCAATGTTAATGTTGAGTGCAATAAAATGGTGGCCATAAGAACTGGCACATGATTAATACATTTTTAAATTTTATTTAATTTTTTTTTTTTTTTTTTTTTTGCAGTGTTTGGGATTGAACCTAAGACATTATACATATTAGACGAACACTGGACCATTGAGCTACATACCCAGCCTCTTAAAGTGTTCTTCTTATCAGGCAACCAGGCCTGGGTCATAGAAACTACCACTAACATGTTCTTCTGCTGAGGCCAACACATCAAAGACCACCAGAGCTAAAAATGGAGAGGACAAGAATGTGTGCAGGCCACAGGATTGAGAACCAGCATTTTCAATGGGCTACCACATGTGCTGAAAGTAATGATTCAGTGCTGGAGACGAAAAGAAAATTCTTGAGCAGAAAGGGACCGCAAGACATCACATAGGCTGACTCCCCACGTGGGTGTGGAGACTGTGAACAAAGGTGGTCTGCAGATTCGCTGGAGGTTGCCCGGGTAATTATGGGCAGGAGTGATGCCGAGTCGTCCCTTCTGTCATGTTGTTCTCATTCTGATGATGATTGATGATGATAATGATGACTTTGATTTGTGTTCTGTTCATAGCTTAGAATGACTTTTATATTAAAAGATGAGGCAAATAGTATCCTCATATTACAGATGAGGCAACTGAGGCACTTGGCAACTAGGGTGTTTGCCAAAGAGTACAGACAGTGAGTGATAGAAAGGAGACTGAGACTTGGATTACTTTGGTTTCTGATCTAATATTCTTTCTAAAACAACTTGACCTCCTAGTTGTACTAAACAAACTTCAGAGGGGTGAGTCCATGAGAATATATAAAAGTTTTAATTCTATAGGTAAAGTTATTTATTTATTTATTTATTTATTTATTTATTTAGCAGAATCAGGGATCGAACTCAGGACTTTGTGCCTGCCAGGCAAGCACTTATTCTACTGAGCTATCTTCTCAGCCCCCCGTGCCTTTTTTCATTTTCTTTTTTTTTTCTACAGGTAGAGATTATGCTATTAAAAGGGCATTGGTGTGTGTGTGTGTGTGTGTGTGTGTGTGTGTGTGTGACAGGAATGGAACTCAGGACCTTGTGCTTGGCAGGCAGGTACTGTAGCACTGAGCTCTATCCTCAGCCCTTATTTAGAGTCCTTGATACACAGCAGATATTTTATTCTAGAAAACAGATCCAAAATCTGTAGGATACTAAACTATCCTATTTATTGTGGCCTTCTGCTCTGTGATTAGTGAGGTATGAATGGCATAGGGCCTCATCTCCAGAGACCAAATGCAATGCATTATCTAATAAATAAAAATGAAAGGAGGCTCTGTCCCTTTTCACTCTGTCTAGGCCTGGGGATGGTGGTAGAGGGAATCCCAGTCTGTGCACGAGGACAGCCCTGCATCAGCAGGTGGTGTGCTGCAAGTGGCTTCCTCACTTGGAGTCCAGAAAGCATTCACCTTGGAGGACAGGGGCTGGTTTGGATCCCAGAATAATTACTTAGTAACTTGTGAATTTACCTAACTTCTTTAAACTTTGTCTTCATTTGTACAATGAGGGTGTCAAAGTGTCTCACGCACAAGTTGCTGAAGTGGAGAGGCCATGCATATTTACTTGCTCTGAAATGTCTTACTGCCAACACTTGTGATACCAAAACTCAAAACCCTCCACCTGCTGTAAGCTGGCTTAATCACCTCTATTTTGTAACAAGCTTTGTAACTTCCGTTTTGTAAAACCCTAGTCTCTTTCATAAACTCCTACCCATACCTAACCACAAAATGTGACTGTACAAATAAGTTTCTCAGCATTCCGAGAGTAGCTCTAGTGGGATACAAATACTGGCCAACAATCTTCCACACAACACTATGTCTAAACCTTACCATCCTTCTCACAGTACACATTAATCACATGGAAACAGAGGTAGAATAGTGATCTATTATCCCTACTCAAAAATAATGACAAACATCCAAGCCTGTCATGCTTTTTAAAAATTGTTTTTGTTATTGTTGACCTGGACTCTTCCAATCAAAATTTTGCTTTATTTTTATAAAGATAAATCCCATAGCTAGAGCAAATAATGAAGTTTTGTCACATTGATGAAGCTTACTACAATAAACAGAATAATCATATTGCCTAAAAATGAGCATGTTCTCATCCTCAGAACATGTGACTACTGTATGTTACATGGCAAAGTAAACTTTGCAAGTGGGATTGATTAAGGTAAAGGGACTGTAGTGGATTAACTAATGGTCAATGTGTAGAACCCAGTGAAACCAAATCAGTGGTTTTGGGTGTGGAAGGTCTACCTGAGGATTGCTGGGAACAGCACAAAAGGAGAACTTGAGGAGAAGAAGGTACACTGTTGATTCCCCTGGAGAATTTTGTCATGCTGATTTTCCTGACATGAACTCAGCTGTTCTCATTGTTGGAGAAGCTCAGGCCCTCACTGTTACTAAAGATGGCCAGACTTCTTTTTAGGGGAGCTCTGGTCCTTACCTTGAGCACCTACTTCTTCCTGGCTGCAGTGCAGATCTCTCAGCCTGCTGGCACAAATCCTTCATCCCACTGGTGCGGATGTTCCAGCTTCCACCCTACTGTTGGGCCTTCTCAGTGTAGATACCGACTTGCATGAGATGTTTTGGGCTGTAGGCCTCGAGTTGGACGTGCGGAGGGTATTGCTTTGGGCTCTCTGGCTTCAGTGGAACACATGCAGCCATGGGATCCAGCCCCTCAGCTGAATTCGCCAGGTCTCTACTATGTAGACAGATCTCCTGCACTGTTCTGCATTTGATTTTTGGGGCAAACATTATATGTACTTCTGAAGCCAGCACATGGGTGAATATTATAAAATAATCCTATAATTATCTGTCCTGTATTAAATCTCTTCCCTTGTAAGCCCTGACTACAACAAGTACAGCTCTTAAGATTGCATTTCTGTTGTATCTTTGAATAAGTCTAGTGTAATCACACAAAGCCCCTTACTGACCGTGATTGTGAAAGAGGAGAGGAGGAGAGAAGAGAGAGGTGGTGAATGATGAAGTAAGCAAGGCCAAAGCGCAATGCTACTTTGGAAATTGAGACAGAGAAAGAAGCCCAGCCCTAACAAATCCATGCAGCCTCTAGAAGCTGAAAAAGGCAAGGAAATGGATTCTTCCTTGAAGTCTCCAGGGAGAGAGAGAGAGAGAGAGAGAGAGAGAGAGAGAGAGAGAGAGAGAGAGGCAGACCTAAAGACATCTTGATTTTAAATTTTCAAAAATCTTAATTTGGCTCAGGATCTCACTACACAGCTTGGACTACTAGTGATTCTCCTGTCTCAGCCTCCCTCATGCTGGGCTTATATAGGTGTGTGCCACAACACCCAGTTTTGGTAGGCAGCAAGGCCTGGGGAGGGGGCAGCATGGCATGTGGTACCAGGGATCGAACCTGGGTCCTTGCACTTAGACTGCTAAGCTATCTCCTTAGTCCCTATATCTTGGTTTTAGTTTGCCAAAACCCGTGTTGGACTTGTGACCTACAAAAGTAAAAGATGTTGAATTTGTATTGATTTAAGTAGCTAAGTGGGTGGGAATTTGTTACAGCATGTTATAGATGCACAATTTGGCTCAGATGTCTAGACTGGTAATCACATGCATACAATGCACACACACACACACACACACACACACACACACGAAAGTAAGTCATGGAAACTTTGCTATTGTCGTGATGAGGCTTCCAGGGTGCCTTCTATGACAGTTTAAATATAGCTTGAGGAAGCAGAAAACTAAAGTGCCTTGGGAATTTTAGAGTGGCTAGGAGGTAGGGATGAGATGTGAGGTCTCCTGCACGATTTTGTCTTCCTGTTCATTCCAAGAAGAGGATATTTATTCAGGCTGCCCTAGCAGCTTGTCCAGGTGAGGGGCAAAAATTGAGGTCAGAGTGATGTTTAAATATTGTCATTAGTCAAACAACAAAAAATGGATTCAGGCTCTGTACAAGAACAACATAAAACCAAGTGCACCAAACCGTCTCTAGATTGTAAAAAACAAGAATCTATCCATGTATGCATCCATCCACACAACTACTACTAATCTGTCTACATGTTCATTCATATTCCTATTTATCTAATATTTTATTGTGCATCTTTGTGTGGCAGGCGTGGTACTACAGATTCTGGATGTAATGATGCTCAGGGAAATTTTCTACTTCTTAATGTTCACAGTCTAGAAAAAATGGGCTTTGACTTGATCTGAAATTATTTGATTATTTCCCAAATTATTTAATATTACTACTAAACTATATGGAGAATGCTAAGAAAGTGTCATAAGGAAAAAGATTTTTCTCTGTAGAAATTTTAGAAGAAAATTTTCAGAGAAAGCTATAGTTGTTACAGCTGCTGAATGAGCACCACAAGTTTAATAAACAGAGGCAGGTTAAGGACCCTAGTAAAAGAGAACAAAATAGACAAAAGTATAGAGACATGCAGTTGTAGCTTTGTCATGGTACACAGGTTTAACAAATGAGAGGTCTTTTTCATTCCCTGATCCCCTCTGGGCTTGAGACTGAATGGAGTTTAGAAGTTTAGTTTTGGAAGAAAAATCTAGAACAGTAGGAAAGAACAGAGTTAAAAAATGAGCAGCAGTCACTACTTAAAGAGGTCTACGTGCCAGCCAGCCCCGCCCCCTGGTGGGCTGAACTGGCCACACACACACATAAATAAATAAAAAATTAAAAAAAAAAAAAGAGGTCTACAGATTTAAGTCAATTTCTATCAAAATAATGATACTCTTTATGGAAATAGAAAAATCATAGAATTTGTGTGAAATCAAAAATTAAGAATTAATGACCAAAGCAGACAAGCAAACAAGGAAATAAAAAAACCCAAACCAATCTAAAAACATTAAAAGAGTGGCTGCAAAGCATGATAAAATGTAATAGTAACCAAAAAGACATAGTACTAACATAAAATAGACACATGGAACAGACTAAAAAGTCCCTAGAGGCTGGGGATGTAGTTTAGTGGCAGAGTGTTCACCCAGTGCATGTGAAAACTTTGATTTTATCCCCAGAAGCCAGCAAAGCAGAAAAGAAAAAATAGAATCTTTAGAAGTAAACCCACATGTCTCATTATCCCAGAGGCAACAAGGACATACACTGACAACCAGAAGTTCTGTTAAACAATTGTGTTTGGAAAACTGGAATGTCCAGATACAGAAGAATGAAGCTATATCTTTATGTTTCACCATATGCAATAATCAGCTCAAAAATAGATAATGACCTAAATGTAAATTTCAAAAGTATGAAACTACTAAAAGAAAGTATGAAGAGAATCTTTTATTTTATTTTAGCATCTTTTGGGGGGAAGGGTCTATAGGGTGTTCAGGGTCTCACTACTAGATCGGACTCATAGTGGTCTGCCTGTTTACAGCCTCCCAAGAGCTGGGATTACAGGCATGTGCCATCATGCCCAGTTTCAACTACCATCTCAGCGCACCCTGGGGGCAGGTGGGGGGACATGGCAGGCCCAGGGATCGAACCACTGGCCCCTGCACCTGCTTGCAGGCACTTTAATCCGCTGAGCTATTTGGCCAGCCCTTGAAGAGAACCTTTTAGGACATTGGTCTGGGCAAAAATGTTTTCAATATGATGAAAAAGCAGATAACAAGAGCAAAATGTAACAGATATGTCTTCATCAAATGAAAATATCTTCTGTACAGCAGAGGAAATAATCATCACATTGAAGGACCAACCTAAAGAAAGGGAGAAAATAATTGTGAACTGCTCATGTGACACATTATTAATATTTGAAATATGCAAGAAACTCAAGCAACTCAAGAGCAAAATGATAAATAATCCAATTTAATAACAGGAAAGAGATCTGAACAGACATTACTCAAAGGGTGAAAAACAAATGGCCAAAAACTATATAGGAAAAAAGCTCAATATGACTAATTACTATTGAAATTCAAATCAAGGCCCCAGTGAGATATCATCTCACCCTAGTTAGAATGCTGTTATTAAAAAAATATAACAATGACAAATACTGGCAGAGTATGGAGAAGTAGAACTCTCATGCCTTGTGGGTGAGAATGTACATTGCAGTAGCCAACATGGAAAGCAATATGAAGTTTTTTTGAAACACTGCATGTAGGACTGTCATATGGTCCAGCAATCTCATCTCTGGGCACATACGCTGCTGAAGGGAAATGACAGCATTATGTCAAAGAGACATCTGCACTGACACATTTCTTATAGTGCAGTCCTATTCATAATAGTCAAGATATGAAATAAACCCAGGTGACAGGACAAAGAAACTGTGATATAAATGTACTGTCACATATTACATAATATAGAATGTTATACATCTATGGAATATTACTCAGCCATGAAAGGATAAAATTTTGTCATTTGTAGCAACATGGAGAGAGCTGGAGGATATTATGTTGGGTGAAGTAAGTCCAGTATTTTCATAGAAAGGCAAAGATCTCATGTTTTCACTTTTATGTAGAAGTTTAAAGCTGATTTAATAGAGAAAATAAAACAGTAATCAGTTACTGGAGTCCAAGAGGTTATGTGTGTATAAGGGATGGAGGGATGGAGGGAGGATTGTTAATACACAAAGAGGCACTTAGAAGGAATCACCGTTAAAGTTCTACAGCACAGTAGGATAACTATGGGTGACAACAAATTAATTGAGTATTTTAAAATAGCTAGTAAAGAGGATTTGAAATGTTCCTAATAAAAAGAAATGATATATTTTTGAGGCGAGGAAAATTACCATGACAACTGGTAATTACACACTGTGTACATGGAATATCATTCTATGCTCTATAAATGTATGTAATTAAATTATTATTTTTTTTTTATATTATGGGAAGGGTCCACAGGGTGTTCAGGGTCTCACTACTAGATCGGACTCATAGTGATCTGCCTGTTCACAGCCTCCCAAGAGCTGGGATTACAGGCGTGCACCACCATGCCCAGTCTCAATTGCCGTGTCAGTGCGCCCCAAAGGTGGGGCTGGCACAGCAGGCCCAGGGATCAAGCCCCCCCCCTAAGCCTACTTGCAGGTGCTTTAATCCTACGTATTAATTTAAAAATTAAAAGAATTACTCATTGGTAGTTACTTGAATGTTGACCTAATGTAAGGTTGGGGGATAATGTTTAATTTGAACCCATATAAATGAAAAAATAGCATGTGAGACCTAGAAGGTGGAAAAGACTACAAATTTTTTTTGGAGGGAGGTGGCTCAGCTTGTCCTGGGGGCGGGACTGGCATAGCATGTGGTGCTAGGATCAAACCTTAGGCACCTGCCTAAGCTTACCTAAGAAGGTGCTTTAGACCCCTGAGCTCGCTGGCCCAAGACTGGAAATTTTTGCATAAAAAGAAGCTAATGGATGACTACACTTTTCTGAGATAGGGTAAATTGTCTTACCCAACAATGGTCCAAGGAAAGGAAGCACAGTTACTGTGAAATTGTAAGATTTCTTACTGAAGTGGGGAGGTGTGCTTAGGGGGCTGGCAAAGGAGTGAAGATGTTTGTCATGATTCAGAAAGTGTCTTCCCCCCATGGGACATCTGAAACATTTTCCACAACCCTACAGCACAGCCATTGGTCTTTGAACTCCGTTTCCCCATTTTCCCACCCCAGAGGGCTGGGAGCTTTGGTAGCAGCCTCCACTGTCTTGTGCTCATTAAGTGGGACAGTCTGAATCTTTATAGAAATTCCAATGTTAATGACTGGGTTTTGTTGGAAAGAGGCATGAGTCTTCCCAAACCACCAACCCCCACCTCATATGACATCCTGACTTCTTTAGATGCAAGAGAATCTTTCTCATATATAACAAATTCTTGCTTTGAACTTTATAAATAAACATTATGGAGTGAAAAAAAAAAGTATGGTCCAATCTTATTTGAAATGCCCCAATACGATTAGTATTAGACTGAAATATTTCTGTCTTATCTCTAGAAGCCAGCTGCTAGCAGCATTTTGCAGGATCAGGCTGGTTGTTGTGGTGTGATTCTTTTTTTTTTTTTTTTTTTAGCACAAAACATAAGCCCCAAATGATCTGTGTATAGGCTCTCCAAGAAGCCCCTTTGTCAAAAACTCAATCTTCCTAATTTTTATTCTCTCTCCATTTGGCCTGATCCCAATCATGAAAGTCAGCATGGGAATAAAATTGGTTCCAGTCTCAATCTAGCCCTTTCTCTCTCACTTCTGTCTGTGTGTCTGCCTTTCCCCCCCTAAATTTGCCAGGCTACATCTAAGTGCTTTCCAGTAGAGGCAACAAATTATTTGGGTCATGCAGGCCACTAGTGCTATTTATGAGCCAAAAAGTGCTGCTTGGCATTTTGAAAACTGATTTATTAATACATGCGGGGTCTTGCATGTCAACAACTGCAAATTATGGATAACAGATTTGCATCTTTTGTAATTTCATGGCCTTGTTCAATGGGACTTAATGAGCTAAAAAAAAAAAAAAGACTAAACGGCAGTGGTTTCTCTGAAGCTCTTTTTGAGTAGCTGCCTGCTCCTATCAAAAAACGGAAAGTAAACTAAAAAATATGTTTCTTAGTTTACTTTTAACTTTGAAGCCTTAAAAGATTCTGAGTAGAGAAATTTCTGTATCTATGATGTGTGAGTCCATTATCAGAAGAATAAGAAATGGCGAACGGGTTTGTATCTGTCTCCAGATAAACTATATTCAAGCAAACCAATTCAGAATTTAGTCAAACAAGGAACTAACATTAAATTCTTGCAAAATACACTACTCTTGAAGAATGTCTGAGGGACAAGTAGAAAGTATTGTGCCTTTATCTTTAGTAAACGAGTCCCATATTTGGGGATGAGAAATGATAGTAAAAACTAAGTACTGACATTAAAGACTTTCTTAGCAGTTTACTCCCAAGAGAAGTGAAACAGCACCAGAAGATCACGACTTGTTAAATAAGAAATGTAGGTCATAGATGCCACTGCCTGAGGGTGGTGGGGCATTCCTGCAGGACCAGGGGATTCTGGGAGGACTTCAGTAAGAGATGGAATTTTCTTCACTTTACATGTGATTTGAATTCCAGTAGGTGGGACAAGCAAGGAGAGCAACTCACAAGAGAGCCATTGGGAAGAAGGCAGGGAGAAGAGGTTCTAAATTTGGTTTGGGATTTTGTGACATTCTTCCACATTCTGTCCCGAACCAGCGGGTCAGTCAACAAAGGTCACCTGGGGGAGGAGCGGGGAATTGAAGAGGGGACAAAGGACAGGAGACGCGAGAAATGGAGACAAGACAGGATTCTGATCAAGTCTCAGTTTATTCAGGGGAAGTGCTGTGTATATATAGTGGAGGCATAGGGAAATGATGTCAGTGGGTAAAAGGTGCGAGTAACTAGGCAACCAGGCCATGACAGGAAGTCCCACCTCCGGGGCATAGCAGGAGACTTATGGGAAATAGGCGGGGTTAGAAGAACCATAAAGTTAACTCAGCAGAGGAATAGAAACTTAAGAAAACTGCTGACACTATTATAAAATGGATACCAGTTAATGGCCTCCCACAGATCCCCCTTTACTTTTATATATGTATATAAAATATGGCTTTTTAGATGGCTGATACCCTTGAAGGGGCAGTGCCTTTCTTAGGTTGAGGTGTCCTCTACACGGACCCGACTCAAACCTCACCCGTCATAGGAGACCAGGACAGCAGAAGGTCCTGTTCCTGTCTTAGGCGGTGAGTGGTATCTTGTGTATGCCCCTCATTACCCATCTCTGGCTACCCTGACCATCTCACCAAGGGTGGGAGAACTAAGAGGTCTCTGGTCCTTCATCATCATAAGCTGTTTGTATTCCAGTGCAGTTTTCCCTTTCAGTCATCTCAAGCCTGTGATAATGAACCTGTATGTGTTGCATTTTAATGGCATCCAATTGTTGTTTAACCAAAGTCATCATCATCTTGAAAAGACAGAGTCCTATTGAAAAAGTATTAATAATAGATCATCAAAAGAGGAAAAAAAAAGAACAGCTGTTCATTGAAAGACACACAAACACATAGACACACAGACACGTAAACCTCCTTAAAAAAAATTGAGGGCACTCAAATATTTGGCCAAATTAAATTATAGTAACTATATTGCAAGCTTTAGAAATTTTATAAGTAGACTAGTCAGATTTTGTTATTTGTCAATTATTAGAGATGTCTTATCAGAAAAACTTGGAAGGAAATCTTTCATCTATAATTAATATGCATATTTTGTATTTTTATGCTTTTTGTCACCTATTTAGACCTTAGATTTCCATTTAGTCAGTTTCTTGAATAGGCCCCAGGGTGGATGTAGCCTGGTCATTGTTAACTTCTTCTTTAGATCTGGCTCCGTGGTACAGCCTGACAGTACACTCTGGTACCCAAATAGGTCAGTTAGCATTCTCTGGAAAAACACAAGCATACCCTTTGTCCCAGGTTAGTTGTGGACTGAGTTCCTTTTCATTGTCCAGTATGGAGAGCTCTCCAAAGGACCTTTTTTAGCCTTTTTTCTCTTACCTGGTTTGTCTTTCTGTTGCTATAAAAGTATAAAAATTTAATAGTACATATTGACAAGTGAAGATGTCAGGATTGACTCTTTTGCTTTAACAGAATTTTGATCCTACAGTGGCCTTTGGAGGCCATGATTAGGCCTTTTATTATTTAAATGAGTGTCTGATTAAGTGACTGTTTAAACCCCATGGCTTTTTACACATTATTTTAAGCCTTTATATTTATTTGTAAAATATCAAAGCCCTATTTTAATGCCATGTTTAATTTAGGACAGTAAA
>NW_004524829.1:2365127-2365700 GCF_000260255.1 Octodon degus | reverse complement strand
TGTCCATCTGCTAGGAGCAGCTTAATGGTCTTAGTACCTACAAAGGATTTTCTTGAGCTCACACTACCTTCTAAAGTACTATCTTGAGCCTTAAGAACTTGCGAAGCCAGCCACACACACAGCCAATGCTAGTGAGACGGCATGTCATGGTCATGACCCACCTACTTAGCACCAGGAACACAGGGCCCTGCAGCTGAACCTATCTTGCAGATGTCAATCTGAGTCAGCCTAGGATGAGAGTGGATGGGAGCACGAGGCCCTCCCGATCTCAGTTTGTCCCTTCCCCCAGGCATGTGCCTCTGCACTTGGAACCAACCATTTGCAATTTATTTATTTATTTATTAAATTTTATTGATAAACAGATAGCAATGTGACAGTTTCAAATCAAATTGGAAGTACAGTTTCAACAAATAATACACTGCATATATTCTTCTTAGTGGTCAATTGCTGTACAAGATGCGGACTTGAGATCCCATCCACAAACACCATTAGAACAAATCATTCTATTCATTAAGAGAATGTAACTATATATCTATCCTAACCACCATGAATACACAGATACAAAATGGACAT
>NW_004524829.1:2343231-2363782 GCF_000260255.1 Octodon degus | reverse complement strand
TTTTTGGCAAATAGGGCTACTGTAGTTAAGTATTTGATTGCAGCTGGTGAAGGTAACAAATCCAACATCAACAGTGAAGCTATCATTGTGGATGCCTCCCAGCACGCAGGAAGACTTTCATAGAAGATAATCCCCTCTGGAGAGGGTGGCTCTGGCTAATGCCTGCTAGTCCTCAGGAGTAAGCTAACTGTCAGCCACAGTTTCTAAAATGGCTGTGGTGTATGGAGCCATGGCTCCATATTGGGCAACCACTGCTGCCATTTTGGAACAGGGGTCTTGTGGCTTTCCCCTCAAGGCAAAGTCCCTGACCTTTGCAGTTCTGAGGCTGTAAAGGGTGGAGACCTGCCTCCTCCTGTGATGCCCTCAGGCCATCCCTTCCATTCTCTGGTTCCTTCCTGGCAATGGAGATCCTCTCAGCCCCATCTTTACAGTCTACAACTTTCTTTCTGGCCAACCTCACAACATTTTAAATCCTCCTGCTGGGCTCCTTGCTCTTTATTCTCAACATAAATCTGGCTTCCTGGTTTTGATTTCAAGATTCTGTTCCCTTAGGGCACACACCCTTAGGGGGTTCTTTGTCCTTTAAGATGAGCTTTACCTTTTTGTCCCTGCAGTATATTTTCACCCTTTTTTTTTAAATCACATTAGCAACAACCAGGTCACAGTGTCTCTGGGATAAGATTTTATCAATTAAATTCCAGTAGGAAAAGGCCGTAACTGGTGTTATAGGTAGCCAAATTAGATAAAAATATTAATAGGCAGTCAGACAGGGCAAGACCCTTGAAGGAGACAGCACAAAAGACAAGTTATCCTGTAACTGTGGGCCAGACCTAAAAGACCTAAAGGCCAAACAAATGCTAAAAGAGTAGCACCTGGGATTGATATTCACTTGAAAAGACCCAAGTGAGTCACCAGCCCAGCCACCATTTGGCCCTGGGCATAATCAACTTTACCTGAGCAATGCTGCTTGCAATCCCATTGGTTGACCATAGTTTTGTCCCACCCCACATCCACCTAAGCGAGACCTCTTCCTCTTGCGCATCTGGCGGGGCCCCTCCTCCCGCCCCAAAGCCATTGCCTTGGGCAGCCTGGCAGTGCCACTGCCTCTTCCTCTCTACCTTAACCCCACATGGTTTTGCTCTATAAAAATAAACTGAAAAAGACAGCTTCCTGGGCAACCCCGCTGGGTCCCCCTTCTATCCTCTCCAAGACAGAAGCTTTTTTCTCCCAATAAAATATTCTACTCTCAACCTCCCTTTGTTCCTAAAATCCACTGCTCGGTTCTAGCGAACATGAACTCCTATTTAGATAGATCAGGTCGGGAGGTTTACTTCCCTGTATCACTGGGACCTTTTTAGGTCCAAAAGTCTCATAATAATCCTTAATTTAAACCTTTACTCCTTGCACCTTTAATGCTCCGCTCACTTTCTACAAATATCTCTTCACTTAATGCCTGTCCATTGTCAAGGGAAAGGGGAAAGGGGCACCATCCAATTACCGAGGTTCAGACGTCGCAGCAGGCAACTGCAGTGCAGGCCTCTTTTATTCTCTCTTTTGCCTCTTTTACTATCTTGCCGGCTCTCTTGTTTACTGGCGCGCGCTCTCTTGGTCGGTTCCCTCACTGAACCCTCGGTACCAGGTGCCCCACTCGCTGGGCGCCACTCGGCCGGAACCAGTGGGTCAGTCAGTGAAGGTCACCTGGGTGAGGAGCGGGGAATTGAGGAGGGCACAAAGGACAGAAGACTCGAGAAATGAAGACAAGACAGGATTCTGATCAAGTCTCAGTTTATTCAGCAGAGGTGCTGGGTATATATAGTGGAGGCTAAGGAAATGACGTCAGCGGGTAAAAGGCGCGAGTAACTAGGCAACCAGGCCATGACAGGAAGTCCCACCTCCGGGGCATAGCAGGAGACTTATGGGAAATAGGCGGGGTGAGAAGGACCATAAATTTAACTCAGCAGAGGAATAGAAATTTAAGAAAACGGCTGACACTATTATAAAATGGATACCAGTTAATGGCTTCCAACAACATTCTATGACAGAGCTTTTTTTTTTTTTTTTTTTTTTTCTTTTGGTAGTTTGGAGAATTCACATAGAGGGTGGCTCAAAAGGTGCATCAAAAATGTTAATGGCTCAACAGCTTAAGCGCCTGCCTGGCAAGCACAAGGTCCTGAGTTTGATCCCTGGAACCAAAAAGAAAAAGCAATTACAACAGAAAAATATTAAGTAGTATGAATGAAAGATATTCAAGACTTCTACACAGAAAACTAGACATAATTGTTGACAATAAATACCCGGATTGAGTCAATGTTATCGTGATATCTGTTTTGCTTTCTTGAAATCAATCTATGTGCTTAATGGAATTGCAAGTAAAATCTCCACACATTTTCTTTTGTGGAAAATCATAAGATGATAACAAAATTTATTTTATTTTTGAGCAGAATACACTTATGGGGGAAAGAAAACTTCTGTCTGAGAGAGAGACAGAAGGGGACCTGAATGAGTTGCTCTAAAATTTATATGACAATAGCAAAAGCTAAGAATAGCCACACTTGGCA
Organism: Octodon degus; assembly: GCF_000260255.1. Lineage (NCBI taxonomy): Eukaryota > Metazoa > Chordata > Mammalia > Rodentia > Octodontidae > Octodon > Octodon degus. Next base: position 2,361,224 of record NW_004524829.1, on the reverse strand, counting down.
AATAATATATAATTAAACTTTAAGATGTATTATAAAACTATAGCAAATAGGGTGGTGGGTTACTAACAAAAAGACAAAGTGACCAATAAAAGAGAGAGTTCAGAAGCAGATCTGATGGAGATCACTATCAAGCAACTCTGAGCAGGACTTAAATTAACCAATTGGCTTCCCAGGTTTACCTGTGGGTCGCTGGGCCCTACTGAGACTTATAGCAGTGGGTAAAGCCATGAGGCCTCAAAGGACAAGATGAGGTCATAGCTAAGGATGCCTGGCTCCAATCTCAATAAGCTTGATAAAGACTGTAGCTGGAGTCATTGCACTCATGGGTAGAGACCTCTCTGGAAATAACAGTTCTCCTAAGTTGACATAATGTATTCCTCCATCTTCATCAGTATCTCTCTCCTTTGTTTGATAACCTAATAAATATGGACTGCCCAGAGAAATTGTTGGCCAAAAGCCCCAGAAAATCTACAATTCTTTGATAGGGTTTTCTGATCCTCCTGGAGCCCTGAAATCAGACCATTTGTCTCATTTACTTAAGCCTTCCCTATGCACTGATTTGGGAGACTGCACACTGGATCAGTCCACACTAACTAAAGGACACTATCAATCTACACAAGCCTGATTCATGACAGTTTGATACTGGTGATGGCACGAACTGTGTGCTCACACTGGGACTCAGAAGTTCTGTATTCTGCAATACCAACCACAATGTTTACACCAAATAGGTGCCCAAGTATTTGCATAATGTCACCGTTGTATTACATCCCATCTTAGTTATTTTCTGTTGCTATGCCATGCTCTGAGTAATTTATAAAAGTCACAGGTTTATTTGGCTCACAGCTTCAGAGGATGGAGGTCCAAGAATGTGAGACCCAGATTGAGTGAGGATTTGGCTGCTGCATCATGACACGGCAGAGGGCACAACGTGGTGAGGCGGAGCTTGCACACAATTTCATTGTCTCCTTCTCCCTCTCCCTGTCCTCCCCTCACTTTTTTTTTTTTTTTTAAGATAGGCTCTTGCTATATAGTTCAGGCTGGCCTTGAATTCACTGTGTAGCCCAGGCTGGCCTTGAATTCACAACCATTCTTCTGCTTTGGTTTCCAAGAGCTGGTATTACAGACCTGCACCACCGAAAGGCCTCCCATCAGGAAGGCCCCACCCTCATGATCTCACCTTACCCTGATTACCTCCTAATGGTCTAGTCCCACGTAGCCTAAACATGAATTTCAGTCCGATTTCCCATCCTCTTACCACCACCACAACATCAAACAAATTTCAACACAAGACTTTTTTTTTTTTTTTTTTTTTTTTTTTTTTGCAGAGGGGAGACACATGCAAAACAGAACAGTCCTCCCCTATTTTGAAAACAACATAAATACCTACCAACAGTTGAATGGATAATAAATTATATTTCATTCATATGTGAAAGGCTATAGAGCAGGCAATAACACATTTTTTCTGTAAAAGAACAGATGAGAAATACTAGGCTTTGCGGAATGTACAGTATCTATGAACACAACTCATCTGTATTGTTGTAGCAGAAAAGCAATGAGGGCGATATATAAATCAGTGAGCATGGCCATGTTTCTAGAATTTTATTTATGGAACTGAAATCTGAGTTGTGGATAATTATCAGGTCACAAAATATCCTTCTTCTGACATTTTTGAACTGTTGCAAATAGGATAAACCTCTTCTTAGCTCACATTCTATACAAAGCCAGTGTGAGGGAAAAGAAAGATTGATAGCTGTTACACACTCCACAACATGGATGACTATCATAGAAGTAATGGTGAATGGAAGGAAAAGAAGAAAAAAGGAGCACATAATTTATGATCCATTTACGTAAAGTTTAAAAGGAGCAAAATCAATTGACAGTGATAAGAATTAAAATAGCAATTGGGAGGCTTTTTATGCAGCAGAGAAACAAAGAAAAGAGAGGCTTTTATTGAGTTGCATGGAGAAGACCTGCAGGGAAATGACAAGGGTCCTCTAACCTGAGACAAAGGGAGCTGAGGTTCTCTGGAGTATTCCTAGAGGTGGGGCTTGAGGGGCAGGCTCAGTGATGCATAAGGAGCTGAGCAGGCAAAGAAAGTTGTATTCAGGGCCAAGGAGATGAGAGCAAGTGGTCATCGGGAAGATAAGCTGTTGATTTTGAGCTTCAGCCATGTTAGACCACCACCATAATAATGTAGCAATTCATACTCCAAGAGCCTATCAGTAGTGACATTTGTAGAGGTAATAATCAGTCAGGCCTCAGGCCAACACTCATGTTCCATTTTGTGACTGGGTGGTAGCAATCAGGTGTTTACTTTATAAAAGCTCATCAAGGCATCTTGTAAATTTGTTACACTTTTTTTTTATTTCTCTATGGGTTTATTGGAATGTTAAATGCATTTTCAATTTATAATATTTTAATTTATGTTATTTATTTGGACATAATTCCTTTTTGTATTAATTTTGTTGAGAAAGAAGTAGCAATGAGACAGTTTCCAAATATGTTAGCAGGACAGTTATGATAATTAATACACTGCATATTGTTGTCTTTGTAGTAGTTATTCATAGTACAAGATGCAGCCATGATATCTTGTCTAAACATTATTCATTCAAAATTTCTTCTCACTGAACTAAGAGAAAGTAGCTGTATATCTATGCTAACTATTTTGTATATACAGATACAAAATGATCCCTCATTTATATCCCCCTTTTTTGTTTACTTTTGTCAGACATGGGTATTCCATTGCCATTCATATATTGTAGGTGCATGAATTCAGCAAAGTAATCCAATATAGTCCAGTAGTCTGTAATAATAGGGGGTTATCCACATGATTGGCAATGTCAGAAGTTGCTGACTTGAGCCCTTTACAGCTCAGCATATTAATATGGCTTTACTTTTCATACCTCGTTTTTATACTTTTCTGCTGGATGGTTAAGACCAAGATAAAGCAAGACCTATATAACAAAAAAATGTAACTTTTGTATCTGGCAAGGTCAGTCAAATCCCCTCAGGATTTACTGTGAAGCCCTGGACAGCAGTTTGTAGATCTTTTGTCACCGTCAGCCATGTGGATGAGTCATGGCCATTGCTTGATCAATTTGCTCTCTGTGAAAGCCAGAGAGAATGTTTTCTCTATTTGTACATAATTCTATTGTAAAGTGAGGAGCATCTACACTTCCACACTATGATGCTTTTATTTGTCTGTTTAAAAGAATCTAGAGCTAGTTTAAGAGAGAGGATCATATGATGTTCAAAAGCATGAGTTCTACAGACATATCACCAGATCTGGATACTAGGCTCTATCACTAGCCATCTTCCTGTCATCAGGTTGCTTGCTGTGTGCTCTCTGATTTTCCTCAACTGCAAAGTAGAGGACAGCAATGGCACTTAAGGCACGGTGTTGGTGTGGAAATTTTGAGCTGCTCTGCACAGGGCCACATGGAGCAGTGGTAGTAAACTCCAAGCACTCAGTAGATGTCAGCTAGTTTGATTGCAGTCAGTAACATTTTTGCTTTGGGTCTTACACTGCTCCCTGTTCTGATGTTTATAAATTCTTTATTCTACCATGCACTGTGTTTACTTTTAGAATCTTAGGCCAGGAGTACAAAGAAGTCTCTCTAACTCACATGTGGTCCAATCCAGCTCACCCAGAATTTGCTTCTGAAGAGGAGTGTGACAGTAAAGGCTGAAGTCATCAATTATGCAAATATTCTTCTCTACACATTGCCTAGAAAGAGTTGCAGGGTTAGTAAGTAGGTGCTAGTCGAAAGCTATGTAACCTGCAATGCAAACCAATACATATTTCCATGCTGAATAAGTTATTTTCATAAAAATAGAAAAGGCTTATTGTGATAGGTGCATGGGTAATACTTCTGCTCACCTGTTGTCTAGCTTCAGGTTCTGCACCCAGAGAGTGCTCAGACCAGGATCTCTAGACCTTCAGAGACTTTATGAGGTAAAACCCTGCTCACTCATTTAAATATTTTCCTGGAAAAAGGCCAAAAATAAATACAGAAATAAACATACAGGCCCTGTACTTTATGCTTTAGAAATGATCTTTTGCTGTACTGGGAATTAAAATGTCTAATGACTTTAGAAAGATGAAGCAAAAAGATCATTTACTTGACTACACAGAATCTTTCATCTGTCCAATCATGTAAAATTTTTTTCAACGCTAAAAGCCATATTTTCTAGATAAAAGGCCAGAGAGGTTCCCCAATAAAGGAATTGCTTCAATTTTATCCTTTGTTTAAGGTGATATTCCTTTAAAATTCTGGCCTTGGAATGTCCCAATCCCTTCTTTTTCTTTTATAATATTTGCATATATCACAGAACCCACTTTGGGAAAAACTGACTCAAGGGATTTTTTTTCTTATGGCTGAACACCATGGTTTCCCACTTTTTCCCTCACCATAAATAACTCTGCAGTGGTTGTTCTTGTACCTACAGCTTTGTGCAGATGTTGCATTGTCTCTTTAGGATAAAGTCTTGGGATTGAAATTGTTGAGTTGAAGGCTCTGATATTTTATGAGCACAACAGACCCTGCATCACTTCTACAAATCTTAGGTAATCATAGACTCATAAAATATCAGAGTGGGAAGGGACCTTGGAGAACATCAACTCAAGCTCACTTGTCACAATATGCATTCTAGGGCTGCGGCCAGTGGAGTCTTAATGGGGGTCTCAGTTCCATGTCTGTGGACTCCCTGGAGCCATCCAGAAGAAGAAAGATATATTACAGGGAAGTCAGGGAGGCCGCACCAGTATTAGCGTTTGCATCTTCTGGTTCACGCTGCTTCCTCCCTACTCTTCCTCCTGGGCTTTCTGTTTTAAGCCAGTGTGTCATATTTATAAGCCAAAAGCTCTTCACTCTGAATAAAATGTCAGGGAGACCAGGATCCATGTTAGCACCCAGTTCCTATGAAAGGCCTGCCTAGAAACTGGAAAGTTTGTGAAAGACACAGGCTTTGGGTGCAAGTACATGTGCCTGTGCATATGTACACAGTCATGTAGTAATCACTGCCTTGGGGAGACGGGGATAAGATGCACATGCAACACAGTATAATACTGATTTCTCTGCTGTGCAGCCATGACCTTGTGGGTTGATGTGCTTTTAAGAGAGGACTAGGCTGGGAGTTGTGTGAATTATTTGCTAGTCTTGCCTGTTGTTTCCAGTAGAATTTGCTACCATGTGGTGAGTACATGTTTTTGAAAGATTCTTGGGATGTAGCAACAAGCAGCTCAGGTCATTGATTTGAGGAGCCTCTTGGAAACTGGAGTAGAACTGAGAGATCCACTAAACCAAAGCAGACTCAGAGACTGGGACACTGGTCAGCCAGCCCCCAGATGGGACAAGAGTGCATTTCCTGGCACCTCCCTGGATGTTCCTCTTGGTTATGTATTTGATTTGAATAGCATCCAAGTTTTCTCAAACTGAAAAAAGGCGATATAATTCCCAGGTGGCCTCTAACTTCAATTAGGGGCAAATTAACATCTTTTTCCTGTCATACAGACATGCTTCACCACCTCAGAGCAAAGGCCCCCGAAGTTCTGGCCTTTCAATGTGCCTTTGAGGACTGAAGTGAGGGGTACTAAATCCACTGCAAATGTATCTGTCTAAAAACATCCCCTTATCTCCCAATAGTTAAACAGAGAGACAAGCTTTGAGCTCTGTATTTTCTGGCCTCATGTGCTAAACATGTGGTCCTTGACTGTCCAGTGAAGACTTCCCTTACACACCTCTTCTGGTATAATGGTGAGTCCGTGTCTGTGTAATCTTTTCAGTGTGAAACTGTAAGGTGGATGATGCAAACAGAAACAAGGTGAGGTTAGGTGAGAAGAGTGGGGAGGTTAGAGAAGGCACAAGGCACTCCCTCACCTCATGCAGATTAGGTGTATCATGTCTCATGACTTGTGGATCTTCCTCTCTCAGCTTCTAGGAAGTCTTTTTATTACTCCTTATAAATTGACTACTTAAGCTGTGGTGCTTCTAAGTACTAGGTTCAGCCCATAAACTTAAAGCCAAGGAGCCCTTCCTCTGGTAGTTCCCATCATTATCTCTAATCCTCAGCTTTTCCATCCCTAAAGTGACTTGCCTGTTGACATCAGGCCCTAGCAAAAAGATGGTTCTGGAAAAGCCCACGACTGGCTGACAAGTTCCTGGGCTCCTCTGCACCCAGCGTACCAGGCACTGTGCCAATAGGATGCTTGGAGTCTTCCTGGTCCTGTTCTTCCCTTATTTTATAAGCTGTAAATCATCAAAGACTCAGCACTCATTCTTTTTAGACAACATGACTCACCCTTGGTGCCCCATCCAGATCTTCTCTTCCTCCTTCACTCTTCCCTAATTTATAGACTTTTAAGTAAAGAGAGCTACAAACGAACTGACATTTTTGAATGATGTTACATTCCTTAAATCAAACTCTGGGCTCACACTGGGACCTCATGAGCGAAGGATGATTCTCCCCTTGCAGAGGCTTGAGGATTGGCTTGGAGGAGATTATGCTTGTAATATGGAATCAAATTTGATCTTCTTTTTATCTCCTGGGCCTTTCCACATGATTTAAAAGCAACATCAGTTTCTTCTTGGGTTTGAACAAAAACATCTCTTAATATAATCATTAGTGTAACCTTTTCAGTGTGAAACTGAAAGGGGGTTGATGCAAACAGAAACAGTGTGGGGAGACTATGAATTCATGGCTCTTGACCTAAAATCCAAGTAGACACTTCCTGGGACGTGTGTGTGTGTGTGTGTGTGTGTGTGTGTGTGTGTTTACCACAGTATATTCAGAGAAATTTTTCTTTCATCCTTAATATCCAGTGGAGGGGAAAACATGAATCAAGAGCTCTATGGATTGAAAGAAAACGCTTTAGAATCACAATGTCAAAGGAAACTAATTTAAGGGAAATACTTAAGTATAAAATGTTTTCTGCTCCTTGTAAATTAAAGAAAGATAAAAGTATGTTTAATAAGAACAATAAAACCATGTACAATTTAGTATATTGCAATTACAGAAAGAAAAAGAGGAAGGAAGGAGGCTGGTGTTATAGTTTGGACCCGGAACATCACCCTCATAAGCCTCTGTGGTAATTGATCAGTCTCCTGCCCATCATGCAATTAGAAAGTGGCAGAAAAATTTTAAATGTGGGCACAATAGGAGGTCTCAGGTCACTGAAGATGTGTCCTTGGAGGAGACTGTGAGACCCTGGCTTTTGCCTTCGGTTCCTCACTGTGATGTGCAACTGCTACACAGGCCCAGAAGCAACAAGGCCAATTAGAGTGGACTGAAACCTCTAAAAGTATGACCCAGAGTAAATCTTTTCACTTTATAAGTTGGTTGTCTCAGGCTCAGGCATTCTCTGGAGGCATCCAGGATGAAGATGGAGTATTTATCATTTCCCTGTTGCAGCGACACAATACCTGACCCCCACGAGTCGAGGAGGACAGGTGTACTATGGTTCACAATTTTAGTGGGTTCAGTCTATTGGTGATAGACCCAAGGCAGGAATGGCATGGCAGATGGGCACGGGAGATGAGCCTTGCTCACCTCATGGCAGCTAGGAGGAAAATAGACAAGAATACATTCTTCCAGGTCACCTCAACCAGGCCTCATTTTCAATCATAATATTTTTTATATCTAAGCCATAACAGAAGGTAAGAGAATAGGGGGAATGTTCTAGAGGTTGGGGAGTCATGAGATGTTAGATAGTAGGGGGTGCTGAGAAAAAAAGGAAAAAGAGAATGAGATGGAAAATAAACACAAAGAAGCCAGAAAACACCCAAAGACCCATCTAATCTTTTACTAAGAAGCATTCCCTAATCTTTCACTCTCCAGTGAAAGAGCTCTCCAGTGCCCTAGAGCCTCCCTGCAAGTCTACCATGAATGCATGAAGGACCTCAAACATGGATGGGCAACAGCTGATAAAACAGCTGAAAACTATTCCTGGATGTGCCTGATCAGAAGGTGCTGTGAAGAGGTGAGGATTTCAGCCCAAAAGAACCTGTCTAGCAGAAGTTGCCTTGGGTGCATTTAAGAGGACATGGGATCTGTGGCCAGCACCCTTGTTGGGGTAAAGTCCTATAGGTGCATCTCTGGACAAGCATCCTTTTCCATGGGAGGGATGAACTTGCAAGTCACTGCTCAAGGGCTGGAAATTCAGAGATAACTAAGCTGAGGATTGTCGAGTTGGTTTTACCAGCATCTCTTGGAAAGCTTGTTATAAATGCCTTTACTGCAGTGGCCTATGCCCCAGACCCTAATTTGTTAAGTCTGGGAAGGATCCAGGATGTGAATGTTTACTAGGTGCCCTTGAGGTAATTCTGATGCAGGAAATCCTGGGCTGAAAATGAAGCAACGTTGCTCATTAGTGTTTCAAACTCCACTAGAGCCCAGAAAAAGTCATAAGCAGTGTTAGCTGCTGTTATGAGTTTATCAATTTCACTGATAAATTTCAAGCTTTGTTTTTTGTCTGTGATGGGCTTCATTAATGACCATACTATATATTTTGAACATCTCTCGTGAGAAACCAAACACTTCTGTCCAAGCAGAGCTCCTATATATTCTAAACATTCCTTCCTTTATCTCCTGTCTCTCTGTGGGTGGGGGTTTCATTTGGTTTCTGGGGTCCTCAAGACTGTATTAGAGCTTTCCAGGAGCAGCAGGAACTTAACTATAAGTCTCTGGGAGTCTGACAAGCAATGATGAACAGGATTCGGGGGACACATTCCCCAATTTCTCTCCTCTTGACACAATGCTTATTTTCTGTGTCTATAAAAGTCTCTAGTAGCACTAAGCCCCAGCCTCCCACACAGCCACATGCTTCATCATGAAAATATTATTGGCCTTTCTCTGTTCATACTTCCCAAATGGTGAGAATCACTTTCTGCACAATTTACATCTAAATTGCTGCCTCAGGATCTATTTATGGAGAAAACCAAACTAAGATACTTGCCTTTTTAATTTTTTTATTCATTGTAATGAGGAAAAAGATCAAATAGCAATAAAACAGTTTCAAAGCAAGTGAGTAGGACAGTTATAATAATTAATACGTTGCATTTTGTTGTCCTCATAGTAATTTTAATGCTCCTTGTAGCCTTGCCTAAATTCTCAAATAGAACTGCAGGGGAGGAAAGTTGTCTCTTGCTCAGCAGTCATTAGATTCATGGAAGAAGTCCCTTAGTAAGAGAGTAAATAGCACATAAATTTAACTTAAGTTTTATCTGGCAATCTGGCATGGGACACCTCGTAAGGAAGTGAAAATCCAAAGAAACAACTGAATTTGTGTATGTTTTATGCTAAGTTTAAGAAGCACAGACATAGAGAAATAGAATTGGACAAAGCAGCTGTGATCTAATGGTAGGAAACTTGAGCAAAGTAGCAAAGCCTGTGTGTAGAGATTCTCATTTGCCTTGCTGGCTATTCAGATTTAAGGATGCTCCTTTCCTTTGAGTATAAGGATGGCACCTCTGGAATTAATGTCTTGAAACCTGCTTCTGTAAAAGGTCAGAAAATCCTCCTGCAGTTTTATGACCTGCTTCATGGAAGAAAAGCTGGAGAAGGTGAGGGAGATCTTCTTGTTTTTGCTATGGCCTATGAGGTCACCGTGCTGTATTTTGGGTTAGCATGTCCTGACTTCATTTCAGTGAAGATTTCTGCCAGCAAATGAGTTAAGCAGTAGCAGAAATTTACTCTATCATGGATCAGGAAAAGTAGTAAGAACAGAGAAAATGTGATAGCAGTCCCACAAACTCCCAACCTACCATGTGTATTTTTTTCTTAATCTTGTAATGCAGACATTCATTCACTCACTCATCCAAAATTGCACATGTGAGAGCAGAAAGGGTCTGTTGGTAACACTGCTTGCATCTCATTAAAGATGATCAGAGTTCTAGCATTATTTGAGCTTAACACTGCCTTGGGCAATGGCACAAGTTCCCTTGGCCTGTGGCTGATCCACTGTGCTTCTCATTTGTCAACACCTCACACTCCTCCAACTCTATAGGCATCTGGCTCAGATGGTGTCCGTACGTGCACAGCCTTGCTTTGTGTTTGAACTTGGCTTTATGGTTGACAGTGTGTCTCCACCCATGTGACCTTGCTTGAGCTGAGCAACACCCTCCCACAAGGTCAGGATACATTACTCTCTTCTCTAGTCTAGGGAATGGAAAACTACAGTAAGTAATTTGACCAACATCACAAAACAAGGCAGTGTCCAGGACTCATGCATTCATCAGAAATTCACTAGTCATATCAAGTCAGCTGAACAATATTTTCTCAGGTATGAAAGGCTCTATTCTACATTGCCTTCCAAATGCTTTCCTCTCCTCCTCCTCCTCCTCCTCCTCCTCCTCCTCCTCCTCCTTCTTCTCCTCCTCTCTTTTTATCTCTCCTCTCTCTCTCTCTCTCTCTCTCTCTCTCTCTCTCTCTCTCTCTCTCTCTCTCTCTCTCTCTTTCATTAAGTGGCTGACACTTGTTATTAAGCAAACTCATCCAAGAAGCCCTAGGTTTTTACAAACCTATGTACAAATTGGACAGAAGTAAACCACCTCTACCCTCTGAGGTAGGGCCCCAGGGACTGGAGCCATTTGCCTCTGCCAGTAAGCTAAAGCCAATCTTCAGCCCTCTTCCTGCCCCATCTGGGGCTCAGTGATGCCTCCATTCTTCTGAGTCTCCTGCTTTGGTGGAAGCTCTGGACACGCAGAAGAAATGCCCCCTCCTGGAAATCCACTCTCCATGCTTACTACCCACCCCACACAGGATTCCACCAAGGAGCTTTTATGGCCGCAGTGCTGCAGCTGGGAGCCATGAGGCATGAATGAATGTGTGTCCATATTCTGAGGCCAATGTTTTCAAGAATGTACTGAACACTTCATAAATTAAGTCTTTGGCTGTCAAGCTACCTCTGCTATCAGATTAGTCACCACTAGCCATTCCCTACACAAAACTCAGGGGATGGATAAACTGGCTAGTGCCAGGGATTTTCTTTTTCCTTAATTGAAAATGTGTGCGGAGGGTTAGTCATCACTCTGCACTGCATGATGCAGATGTGTGTGATAGACACTCCTCTGGAGGCGCTGCTGCTCCACTGTCCTCTCCAGAACATTCTGTGTGTGGAATGACTTCTGTGCGGGTGTGGAAGGCTGGCAAAATGCCTGCATAGTGTGCATTCTTCTCAGGTTCTGTGTGCGTGGTGCTCCTGTCCATATTGTGCTTGGTTGGAAGAATTCAGGCCTTTATAGATCTTACAACAGAGGCACAAATTCATCTCCTGCCTCAGGAAGCTTAAAGTACTGTTACTTAGATCTAGGTCCTGAAGGGGCTAGGTTGTATGCACCTTGCCACTCCTCTCCTCCACTCACCGCAGTGCCTCTAATCCAGCTGGGCAAGGCTTATCACAGAGCCACTCTGTTGGCAGGATAGGGCAGGAGATATTAGGGGGCGTTAACCTCAAACCTAAAAACCAACTTGCTCATTTATTAATGCAGGTGCACTAAGCTGGAGGTTCTCAGTTTCTTTTCTTTTAAATTTTTTTATTTTTTGCAGAACCAGGGATTGAACTCAGGCCTTTGCGCTTGCCGGGGACGCGCTTATTCCACTGAGCCATCTCCCTGGCCCACAATTTCTTTTAGATAACACTTTCTTTTAATACATTAAGCTATACTTTCTTTTATCAAACATGAGCTGAGTACTCCTGATTTAAAACACCAAAATCTGAAATGTTCAAGATTCAAAACTCTTTAAGTACTGAGACAACGCTTGGCAATTTTAGAATTTTGGAGCATTTTGGAGTTTGGATTTTTGGATTACTCATGCTCATAAAGTAAGGTCCATGCAAACATTCAAAATTCTGCAACATTTCTAGTTGTGTATTCAACCTGAAGTTATATATTTAAAAATATAAGTGTGCCCATCTATACACATAAATTCCAATGTGGAAAGTGATGCAAAGCAAAGCTAACTTTACAGAAGAGGAGCGGAATGCTTGTCAACCTATCCCACCTGTCACGGTGACCTTTGAGGCCATTTTGAAATATGTGGACATCTGCAGAGTGAAATTTTCTCATGTCTATTTAGGAAATGATGATGTCTTATGAGAAGGAAGACAAGAAAGGTTGGCCAGGACAGCAGCAGTTGGCTTTGCTGTTTTCTGGGTCCAGTTAACTCTGATTACAAATTTGCATGAATCTCAATGCATAACAGTTAATGAAAAACAATAAAGGCAAAAATAAAATGTGCTGCCCTTTGGACAATGGGACACTTCTCTATCCTGTGTGAATCCATTGTGAAATGAGAACAGAAAGAGGAAAATAAATGTTAATAACCCAGGTGTGCTGTGTTCCTCTGAAAAGTTTTATTATGAAATGCACATTTAAAGTTGTGCTCAATTTATTGACAGCTGTTCTTAGCAAGTAACAGCATTGAATTCCCCAGGATTTTTTTTTTTTTTTTGGTCACAGATGAGAGGAACATAAAATAGCTTAGACCGAAAAGGAAAGGTATTGACGTTAAGAAGTGGAAGAAGCATTTGATGTGACCTGGGGACAGCAAAGACCAGAAGCTCTAATGTATTTTCCTTCTTTCTGCAGATTGACAGTGTGAATATACACACTGAGCCAGCCATTTATCATCAGCTCTGACCACTCATATTCTCACCATCAGGATTCCAAACCCAAGAATTACTCTCTTGCAAGCTTGTTCAGTATCTGGCTGGCTTGCACTGAGTCGCATGCCTAGAGCTAGTGGCTCTCTGATTGACCAACCTGGACCACACACTTGCCTCTGCAAGAGTGGATACCATGATTTCCATCTCTCTAGGAGCTCACTGGCAGGAAAGAGTGTTTCCCAAGGGAAAGGAAGACACGTCATACATGCTTTTCAAATTACTCATAAGTACTTCATGAATTGGGTGAGCAAGAGCCTGTTTAATGACTTACCTATTCATCCGTAAAATTTCTACGGAGATCTACTGGGTTCCAGGCGATTCTCCTAGTGCTTTGGTATCCACATTAGTTTTCTAGAGATACCATGAAAAAGTACCATAAACTGGATGACTTTCACAGCATACACTTCTTATATCTCAGTTCTGGAAGCCAGAAGCTTTATTTCCCGTTTGTTTGTCAAGAACCAATAACTTAATGATTTTTTTTAATGATTGATTTCTTAACTAGTGATATGCTATAGGATGTTAGAACCAGTTCATCTATGGTGATTGTGTACATATCTTCCAAACTCCAGTCATTGGCATCTTTTGGCTGGGTGGAAGCATTGATATTATGGAATCAGTCAATGCTACAAACCAAGGTTTTGTACAATCCCATTATCACTCCCAGAACTTGGTGTTGAGCTGAACTTTATCACTTAATATCAGTTTCTGTCTTATCCAGGATACTATGGTTGTAAGAAACAGATATTTATATCAGTTAATAACATGCAAGGATATTTTACTAGAAAAGAAGAGACCTCGCAAACCGCACTTATCCTAGCATGAGTAACCCAAGTCACTTTTTGCATGGTTTATTACTTCATTGCACATGACATGCTTGTTCTTATCGTTCAGGTCTCAGCTTCTAGACTACCTCCTAAGAGCGGTCTTTCCAGAGTAGTCTGTGTGAAGCACACCTCTTATTTTGTTCTTCACTGATCCCCAATATTGTTTTGTCCGTAAGACTGGCCAACTTTTAAAATTTTAGCTTGATGCTTTTACTCATTTTCCTGCTCAGAATTGCAAAAAATAAATCAGACAATGCTTCCTTCTCAAAGGTCCTTTTGACATGAGTTATTTTGATCTAGGGGCAACTGAGAATAGAGAAATACAGGGCGAATTTTTTTATTACCCTTTTATGCCTAACATCAAGACATAAATGTCCTATTGTGGAAAGAGATTCTCCTGTAACAGAGAAGAGTGCCTCTTACTATCAAAGACAGACTTCGTACTAAATATGTTTGCATAAACAGACTTTATCAGAATAGCCCCTATCGTCCATTAGTTTTCTCATAGATTTTCTAGTAACTTCTCTACAATTTATCATCCCTTGAAGCTCAAATCTCCTTTCCTTTGTTAAAAGTTTATACAAGCACCTGAACCTAACTACTACCTTAAATTTGTTTTCTGTAAAGTCTTTGAATATAAATGTTAATATAATTTGTGTCCTCATTCTCCTGTTAGTTTATTGTTTTGTTAGTTTAATTCTTTAGTCCCCAGTAATTGAATGTAAGGGAGTAGAGGGAAGATTAAAGTCAAACAAGCCTTTATTACATGCCTACATTTGAAGAACTTTGCAAAATGAGAGCTGAGTAATATTAGTGAAGCCCACTGATAAGACGATTTTGGGGGTTACAGGGAAGCAAATACTTGGTGAAGTTGGCAGTAAGAAAAGGCGTCTCTCCTTCACCAGCCAAACTCACCAGTGGATGAAATGATTACTCTTTCATACACTCTTCTTTGAGCGCTTTACTCACAGATCTTATATCTTCTCTGCTCACTTGTTCTAGTGGTTCTGTCTTAATACAGGATACCTTTATAATTGAAGATGAAGAGCCAGCAGAGAGGATGCAGGCTGAGATTTTGAGCTGTGGTGGTGTCAGCTAGAAAGATGCTTCAATGCCACAGGTCCCCATAGGAGCTTTCTAGGACAACAGATGGCTCATGGAATGAGCCTTCCAGATGTATCTGCTCAAATCCCTAAGCACATATATTTCTCTTGTTTTTGTGCTCATATAGCACTTTGTAGTTGAGTCATATAAGCAAGTAAATAACATAAAAATGTCCTCATTTTTCTAGGGCAATAAGATACTGATATTCTATCTGGGACTGTTTTGGCTGTGGTTGATATTTCCATTAAAGTAACAGGCATATAGCTATTCAATGCTCGATTTGACTTAATATGTCAGCAGATAAAGTTATACTACCTGAGGTATATTAGATACGTTAGCAGAAGGCCAGTAGCTACTGCTGGTGTACTCTCTCTCTCTCTCTCTCTCTCTCTCTCTCTCTCTCTCTCTGTATGCATGTATGTGTGTGTGTATGTGTGAGTTTGTGTATTGAGTATTGAGTATACACAATAAAAATGAAGAAACAATTTACAGATCAGTCATAATAGTTCACTGTGTCAAAACCAAGAAACTTATATTCATATAATTAGAATTCTCAAAGTGGAAAGGAGTAGGCAATAAATATTTAAAGATTTAAAATTTCTGAATTTAGTACAACTTATAATACTATATTTCCAAGAAAAATGAACCATTAGCACAAGAAATTTAAATAAAATCATACCAAGATACACAAAAATGAAATTGTCCAAAACTTATCATAAGAAAAAACCATTAAAGCATATGCATAAAAATATTAGCTATGGAAGAACAAAATTAAATAGCACCTTATTCCACAATAGAAAGAAAAAAAAAGGACCAAGTGTGTAAGAAACTAGACTAATTAAAGGACTGAAAGAAAAGATCTGTGCTCTTTGAATTTTATACTTAGCAAACATACCTTTGAAAACTAAAAGTAAGATTTTCTAGTTATACAAACTTGAAATATTTTAATACCTACAGAAGTAGCATATAGGAAATAACAAACAGCATAATTCAAAAGGCAAGAGAAGTTGCAGTATGGTCTTGGATGAACAATAAAATGCTCTCAGTATGGTTATGCAGGACTATATAAAATATTATATGAACCCTTATTTAAAGGTCATTGCAGATTTCTATGAAACAGTACCAACTCTTATGTTGGGTTATACACATATTTTTTTCATATATGTGTGTATAAAAGACAGGGAAGAAGTAATATAAGGTCAACAGAAAATGGAAATATACTTTTTAAAGTTTCAAATACTAGGAGAAGATATCATATGATTCGACTCCTTTTTGATAAAGCAGGGTGAGGAAACTGAAACATGAGCCATCAAATGTTAGTCCAACCTTTGTTTCATGTGGTAGAGATTTAATATTTCTAAGGTGACTGGATGTAGTTGTATGGGCGAAGGAAATTATTGGCAATAGGTGGATCAAGGTAGCCAAATAGGCACTGCATCCAAACGATGATACTCTTGTGCCTGCTACTTTTACCTTCAGATCTGTGTTTGTCTGGTGGCCGGACGCTGAGGCTGTCTGTGGGATGAAGCAGGCAACATTTCAGGAACAAAGATTGGGGCAACACTGACATGGTAAAGATCCTTTTTGAAGATTTTTGGTTTCAATGATGTGGGTGTAGTGTGCTGGGGCCAAATGAAAGCTGCTGTGAATATACAGATGAAGCCTTGAACCTGGCAGAAAGAAGTGACTGTATCCGTTAGGGAGGTCTGTGGGGTGAGAACAAGTGGAAGGTTCTCCTCTTGGGCTTTGTTTCTGATACCTTCCCCAAATGTGATGTGCAGACCAATAAAGGCATAAGAGCATATTTTGGTATGAACTACTATGCATTAATCTCAGTGTGCATTAGGAAAAGCAGCATAACTTATGTTTGAAGTATGTGATTCTGCTGATGTTTTTAACATCAGGTTAAAGCAGGCAAAACCTTGACAATCCAATTTATGCAGAACATATGAATTTTAGGCTTAGTGTGAGGGCTTGTTCAGTCCTTTAAGCCTTCAGTAACAACAACAAAAAAAGCCTTTAGTAACATAACTTTCTGTTGCAATATTTTTGGAAGTGTTTCTAGAATGAATAATCCTTGCTTTAATTCCCTTGCAGACTTTCTTCAAGCCTCTCTGTTTGGGACTTGCAGGTTCTGTGGAAGGAAAAGTAGAGACATTTCAGGCTATTGTGCCAGAGTAGCCACATATGAATGGTCACTTGAGTAACAATTGCAGTCCTCAGGGTCATACAATTCAAGCATGCTAAGGACAGCAGAACACCTGAACCTGTGCTCATGTTGGTGACCACACTGAGAATTCTGGAAACTCAAAGAGGAATTGAACACTGCTTCCTTTTAGGGTTTTCTCCTGAAAATCATAAGAAAGCTGTGTTCTTTCTATGCTTGGCGTGGTGGAGAAATGGATAGTTGTGCTAGAAACTGAACCCAGGGCCTCACGTAGAGCTAAGCACATGCTCTACCTCTAGGCTATGTCTCCAGCACTGATGTTTCTCATTCAAGTATTATTCTAGTGCTACTTTTACACTTAATTTTTCTTGGTCTTTTTGAGACAAGGTCTTACTATGCAGTCCAGGCTGGATTTAAGCTCACTTTGTAGCCTCGACTGGTCTCGAATTCACATTGATCCCCTTGCCTTAGACTCCTGAGTGCTGGGATTACAGCTGCGTACCGTCACACCTGGCTATTTAAACTTGAATTGTTGTGTCCACTGTACTATTTAGGGTACTTCTTGGCTTTAGCAAAATGATTCTATTTTTCAAATTATAGTCACAATATACAGTTTCCTTTAAAAGTAGATATTTTTATCTTTTTTTGTGGTGCTGGGGATTCAATCCAAGACTACATATATGCTAAGCAAAGTTTCTACCACTGAGCTACACCACAGCTCCCAAGAAATATGTTTATGTATAATACACAAGAGGTAATATGTTTTAAGCAAATATCAAGAAACAATAGTAGAGTATACAGGTAGGAATATGCTTCATAGTGAGTCATGGTTATAGTAAAAATCTGCAAGGTGGCACAAAGAGCTAAACTAAACAAATACTGGCTTACTAAATTCACTTCATCTTTTCATCTCCTTGTGTTTTGGGGAACTCTACATCTTCTTCAAGACTACTAGTGAATGCTCGCATATCTCAATCCCTAGAATGTTTCCTTCTTCAACCACCTGTGTGATCTGTCGCTGCAGCCTCTCTCAGCTTGGTCCTGCATCATTGTCTTTTTTCTGTGTTCCTGCATCTCATCTTCCCAAGGCCTCAGGCATTTTCACAGGAGGGGTGTGGTTTGGGTGTGGTTTTCCCCCAAATATCCACCGGAGGGAAGCTCCAGTGTGGTGGTAAAGGATGGCCCAGCACTTGTTTCAGTTGACTCCACTTTGCTCCTCTGGCCCCTTCTC
>NW_004524829.1:2325860-2343131 GCF_000260255.1 Octodon degus | reverse complement strand
TCTCTCTCTCTCTCTCTCTCTCTCTCTCTCTCTCTCTCTCTCTCTCTCTCTCTGTCATTTTCTCCTTTCAGTTAAAATTCTAAGACCAGTGCTCAGCAGCACTACATCCAAGATAGGACTGTGGTTACCCTCTCCCTGTTCTAGACAGTACCAATCACCTCTTGAGGGGAACCAAGTTGCCCTTTTAGCAATAACAAAACCCCTTGGAATACAACCTAAACTACTAATCAACCAACCTACAGTTGGCCCCAGATTGCTTGACTTACCTCTTGCCACTCTACCCTAAGTCTTCCCTAAGTGATCATGAAGTTCTTGTTAGCGTCCCTGGTTAGAGCTTAGCATGTTTGTACCTGTGTTCCTAGTGTGGCCACATTGAGAACAAAATTGCTTTCCGGTGTTGACTACCACCTGTCTTCTAGTAGATCAGTAGGAGTGAGTGCCTAGATCTGGTCTATTGGGCCCCAGAGTCAGGCTCCTGAGCTAGGACTCCACCAACAGTGGAACCTTGAAAACATAGGTCATAGTAGAAGGTAACTTAGGGGCCTCTATCTTCATGGATGGAGTAATGCTTTGCAGAACAAGTGGGTCAGGCCTGGTCTTAGGGGCCTGGGTTCGCTTCTGTGAGAATAGGCTGTTACAAATGCAGCTGGCATTTCCCTTGAATTTCCTTTCATTTCTTACCACCCTTTGCTTTTCTGATGACATCTGCTATGAGGGCCTTATTGGAGCTGAACAGATGCCTATGTTATACTCATGAAGCCCAAAAACTGTGACCTAAATAAACCTCTTGTTTTATTATGTAGCCAGACTCAGGTATCTTGTTACGGCAATACAAAATGAACTGAGACAACTGGGATCCTGCATATCCCAGCCAGCACCATGTAGGGACACAGAAATACTTTCTTTACTCATCACTTGGTTCATGGCTGTAGTCTCTTTAACAAAGCACAGATTACCAAGAAAAAAAGCACATGAATTGATTTTACATAACATGGAAGCCTTTGGAAAACAAGAACTTCAAATAAACAAGAAAGAAAAGCTGTATTCTTTCTCTGCTTGGATTAGTGGAGAAATCTCTGTGCAGGACCATGATTGGTAAAGTAACTAGGGGAAAATTCTAACAACACTGGCTTATTCATATTGTTTTCTGTGAGCCTGGGTCTTTAGGGATAAGGTATTCTTTTTCTGCAGGAGTAAGAAGGGTACTTCTCCAATGAGAATCTTATGAAGTGCTTTGGGGAGATGGATGGAGGAAGGAGGAAGTTATCTTCCTGCTTTGGCTGTTTTCTCAGATGCCACAGTACTTATTTTGGGGTAGCATAGTCTGAACCCCAGCACTCACCTTCCCCATCTTCAGCCCACAATGGTCGGCATCACTTCATGACAGAAGCAAAGTCCTCTAGAGGGTGAACCTTTAGTTCTAAATAAAAGAGGTAGGGAAGAAAAAAGGTTTAAAGGGGTCAGTTTGAGAAAAAGAAACAATTTGTTTCTCAGAGGGCATGACCTCATCAGAGGGGGCAGGAACTCACCAGGTAACACACACAGGGTGCATTGAAAGCAGCCTACTTGTGTATTAAAGCTTAGGAGGTGTCTGAGTTGGCCACTGTGAACCCAGAGGCAGTCACATGTGGGGGAACAAAATGTATCCTTTCTCTGGGTTACATATGCCCAAACTCAAGTTTTAAAAGAGTCTTACTTTATTGTTATTTTCTTTAACAGAAGACTTTGAGGTGTGAACCCAAAGTTGTTATTCCTCCCCTGAGCTGGACTGCTGGATTACCCAGAGGCCTCCTCGCCCCTGCAATGAATGGGCATATTATGCCTGCAGTTAAAAGTTGTGGGTCTTAATTAAAAACGTGATTGTGAGTCTTTATGGAGACATTGTTTAGGTTTTCTTTAGCTGTTAACACATAATAAATCATTTTAAAAGAGCCTTTTCCCCTATCGCTTCATGGTGAGTGCATTTTTAAAAAGCAATTGGAAAATAAAACTGGGATTAAATTTAGTGTTTGACAAGGTGCTAAGGGGCTCGCCACCTCGGCTGGGATAAGACAAGTGGGCTTTGCTTGATCAGCTACTAACCTAGTCTCACTACCTCTCGCTGCGCTTGGTGGATTCAAGCAGTGGGGTGACTTTGGTGTCAAAAGTTTAACTTGTAAGTAACAGGAAAATTTGCAGACAGCCCACCTTAGCCCACCTTCCTTTTATTATCTTATAATTGCAAAACTTACAAGTCTGCTGAGAAGAAAAGCATGCCGCTATTATGAGCTCTCCAGTAAGGCTACAAGTGCGGATCGTCTATCAAGGACAAGGATCTGACTTGGATCATACGGGTTCTTTGAGTGGAGTAAACATCTTGAGAACTTGGTGTCTAGACCAGTGAGGCGTTTTGAGTCTCCAGATACTGGAGCCAGCGTGTATTTGACTGCTGGTAAGGGATGTCTACTGATATGTTAAGCGGGCTAAGCGTCTTCAGGTTTTGTTTTGTTTCTCAATATATTTTAGAACAGGGTCTGCAGGGTCTCACTACATAGATAGCGCTCGTAATGATTCTCCTGTTTTCAGCCTCCCAGGCGTTAGGATTACAGGTGCGCGCCATCACGCACAGTCTCAATTGCCACCTCAGCGTGCCCGGGGGGCGGGGCTCACCCCGGCCGCTGTGCTCTGCCTAAGCAGGTGCTTTAGTCTGATGAGCTATCTGGCCAGCCCTTCTTCAGGTTTATAGTGTGTAGAGATGAGGCTGGAGGCTGACAAGGCATTCCTCCGCTGTGCACCGTGCCGCTTCAGAAAGCCAGAGGACGCTGTTTCTTTGCAAAGGTGGAAAACACTTCATGGGTGAATTATGATATGACAAATGTGAGAATTTTGGCAAAAGGATAGTCACCAACTCTATCTTGAAATCATTTAAAAAAAAACATTTTTCTGAAAAACGTCCAGGTGGCTTTGCAGTGCATCATTCCCCAGTGGAATCTCTCACCAAGGAAGGCCTTCTGCTTCCCTTCTTTCCCCAAGCCTTGCGGGGCCAAGTCTCCACGTTGCAGTTCCCCCAGGAAGCCAGTAGAGGGCGGACAGCCCCTCCGCTGCACAACCCTTGGCACCAGAGTGGCTTCTGGGCTCTCTTCCCTCTCCCTGTCCTGGCTGTGACCTCCATTCCTGTGTGCCATGGGGACCACACACGGCGGGCAGTGGTTTTTCATCATGTTTACTGAAGGGAAAGGGAATTTAAAAGGGAATTCTCCAGAAATTACAAAATACCAGACTTCTCATTCCTGGTTACAGTCCCATTCCAAAGTCTATCCCCGATGGAACCTGGGGTCCGCGGGGCTCAGACTCTCACTTCCGGCGCCAATTTCTCCTGGCCTGCGTAGCCTGGCGTCTGCTTTGCTGTCTTCTTCAGCGCTTTTCTGGTTCTGCTCCTCTGTCCTCACCTCAGCCTTCTATGAATGTCTCTACGGTAGGTTCTCCATTGTCTTACAGGAGAGGGATGCGCTTCTTTCTCTCCCATGTTTTGATGAAGAGAACGGCTTTCACCCAGCCTGTGACGAGTCTCTGGGGTCGGCATCTGGCTCAGAACATAAGTGTCCCTATATCTCTTTCCAATTTGTGAAAGAACAAATTTCACGCATCTACACCTTTCAGCTCCGAGGAAGAGCCATCCTCTTAAACTGACCGCGCTGCCTCTGACCTTGGATGGCAGGACCTCACAGCAGGAGGTCTTCTGGGTGGCCCTGACTGACTGCCCAGGGGACTGGCCTGAAGGCCAATGAGCGCCACTGCGTGGCAGGGTGAGGAGCCCCTGCTCCTGAGGTGTCTTGGGGCCTCCTAGAAGGGCTCCCCGTCTCTCTTATAGCTGTGTTCTAGTGGCCTAGCACTTCGCCCTGGAAACATCTCATTGTTTCTCTGAACGACAGTCCTTAGATTTTGGGGGTACAAATAATCACATCCAGTTCTGGTCTTTTGTTTTCCAGGTTACAACAGCCCCACTTCCAGGCTGAGGCAGGAGAATGACCAAGTACCAGTGCAGCCTGGGTAATTTAGTAACTTAATGAGACTCTAAGAATAGAAAAGATAAAAAAGATTGGAAATGTATCTCAGCATGAAATCTTTGATTTGATTCCTGGTACTGCAAAACAAAACACAAGAAGAAAAAAAAAAAAGCCCTCTGTCTTGAACAGATCCCGCTGAGCTTAACTTCATATTAACTGCTGACCTTTGAGTGTAAATAGCAGTAACTAACTTTTATTCAGCGTACTTTGTGCCGACAATAAGTAGTTGGTAGGGACTGATTATGATAATGGCGCTGTTACATTTCTAGTACAGTAGTCTTTAATACAATGCTTTCATAAACGCTCTCCACAGAGAATCATGAAACATATGAAGTACGCAATAAAAAATGGTGATCTTTTGCTTTTCCTAGTTCTCTAATCCCATTTGGAAGGGGACACATGGACACATTTTTATTATCTTTAAAAATATTTTCTATTCATGCATACACATATGTACATCTGTGTATGGATAGTATACAATATATGGGGTTATAACAATGGGTACTGCTATGTCTTAAACCTTTCCCATATAATAAAATTAGGACATCGTCCCAGCCTTTTCATCTAGGAAAGTAGAAATCTGCTACAATTAAAGACTGTATTTTATTATGGCTCATGACCTTTTCAATCACTGTATATATGTAACAATGATAAGGATGATAAGGTTATTGAGAAAGTGCATACATAATTATTCTGACAGAAATATTTGACATTGGGATGTCAAGATATCTCAGTGGGCCAGGGAGACAGCTCAGTAGAATAAACACTTGCCTGGCAAGCACAAGGTCCTGAGTTCAATCCCCAGTACCACAAAAGAAAAAAAAAAAAAAAAAAAAGAGATAGCTCAGTGAACTAAAGCTCCTGCTTAGGCAAACTTAGGCAAGAGCAGGCACAGCAGTTGGGTCTCTGGCACCACATGCAGTGCCAGCACTACCCCAGGGCATGCTGAGCCAGCCAGAGTCAGGAAGTAGAGGCACAGGCTTATAATCCCAGTGCTGGGGAGGCTGAAAGCAGGAGGATCACCATGAATCTGAGCTTCATAGTGAGAACCTGCAACAACCAAATACATTTAAAAGAGAAATATTTGATATAGAACAGCAAATGTAGTGCATATATAATTAATGAAACACAATAAATAAAACAATATAACTACCACTCGATTTTAGAAATAGAACACGAGTATTAATGTTGAGGCTCCAGCCATGTTCCTCTGTATTCTGTGTCTGTGACCCCACCAGGGACTTCTAGTCTTACTCATTCCTTTTGTTTCGACTGCTTTTAACTTAAAAAATGATACAGGCTGATGAGATGTGTGATTTGCTTTTTAAGTTCTATTTCATGGTTCTAATGTCCACATTCATGTGCTTATGTATTTCATTTGCAGCACTGAATGGGGTGCCTCCACTGTGTCACCATACAATAAGTTATTTATCAACTTTGAGTTGTTTTCTGTTTTTTTTCCCCCTATGGTAAACAATGTCATAAAATGTGTGCATGTCTTCTGCTGTATTTTTCAAAAATGGCCACACTGAATGGTTGACTGTAATTATTCCCTTATTAACAGATGTGTGTGTGTGTGTGTGTGTGTGTGTGTGTGTGTGTGTGTGTGCATGTCATGGCTTAGGTAAGTGTCATCAAAAAGCTTATGCATTGAAGGTTGGGTCATCAATCTATTGGGAAATGACAGAACCTCTAAGAGCTGGGACCTGGGTAGTAGTTGGGTCACTTGGGGACTTATATTTGAAGAAGATAGTGTGACCCCAGCCTATTCATGGGCCCCAGAAGGTAAGCAGTTTTTGTGTGACACTTTTCCACCATAATGTACTACTTTTCCACAGGGTTAAATATCTGAAAATATGATGCATTTAGATATGGGGTGTGTTAGTTGATACATTGTGTCAACTTGGCTGAATCAGCTCCAGGCAGTTCTCAGCATGGGGGCCTCCCCCTGCAGGTGGGCAGGGCCCAGGAATTGAGAAAGGCAGGAAGCTGCCCTGCCTGGTTTCCTGCCGCCCAGCTTGGAGGAGCTTGATTTTTGCAGCTGTGCCACTTTGGAGGAGCTCCGATCTTCACTGTGGAGCGCTGGTCTTCGAAGTCAGCGTAGAAGGAAGAGAGAGGCTTGATGGATGCTGCAGCTGCTGCTTCTCCTCTGCTCTTCATTGTTTTCTGCTGCATGAACTGCTGTCATTTGCCTTGGAGCCAGCGGAATATGGACTGAACCCTCCAGTAACTGTGAGCTAAATAAACCTTTCCTTCTTTCATGTTGAGTGTTGGGTATTTGTCCCAGCAACGAGTAAAAAGTAACTAAGACATGGGGCTTTTAGAAAGTGATTGCTGTATGATGATACTGTATTCATCAGTGAATTAATCAACAGAAGATTTCATAGCTGAGTATGCTTTTAGGAGGTAGAGCTCAGTTGGAGAAGGTGGGTCACAAGGGATGTGACCTGGAAGGGAGTATGGTTGTCCTCAGTTCCTCCCTGCTCTGCTTCCTGGACACCATGAGGTAACGCTTTCTCTTTCTAGGTCTTTGTAACCAGCCATTTCTGCCTTGGAGGCAGCTGACCATAGACTGAATACCTGAAACCATAAGCCAAACCGGATCTCTTCTCATTGAAGTTGCAGATGTGGGATATTTTGTCATAGTGACTAGAAAGTGACAGGATGCATGGGCAGAGCTGCTCTGGAGTAGAAGTGACTGTATCTGGGTATGTGGGAGATGCACACATGTTCAGACAGATGTGTTTGTGACTAAACCATAGCCCTTAGCTTTTTGCATTGTCTACAGCTGCTGTCCTGTGAGGGTGGCATAGCTGAGAAATGGTGACAGAGCTGGAGTGGTACGAAAGGCCTTAAGTATTTCCTCTCTGTTTTGCTGCCCCTGCTGTTGATGGGTCATCCAGCTTCTTGATGCACATGCTTAATTTGAACAGGCTCAGCCGCAAAGGCACGCTGTCTACCACACAATTTGTAAGAAGCAAATTGGAAGCAACCCAAAATATCCTTCAATAAAGGAATGGAAAACTACAGAGTATCATGCTCTAGAATATGACAAAGGAGGAAAAATGAGTGAACTAGGGGTGAAAGTCTACAAAATTTCAAACCTCCCAAACATAATGTTAAGAGAGAAAAAGAAATCAGGTGTTTCCTATGATACATTTGTTTAAATTCGATAAATCCAGAAGGCATTGTACCATTTACCCTCACACATTTATATATGTACATATAACATATGTATGCACACACCTATGGGGGAAAATATGCCACAGGACATATTTGTGTACAGTTTTACCATTACATGAACATCATCATGTTTGTGAACTGGACTGAATTTTAATGAGTGCCACTGTGTGTCGGGGTGTTGTGTGGATTCACCCAAATTTAGACATCATTTACTCAGCAGGGCCTCTTGATGTGCTTAAGAGACATAGTAAACACAAGATGGAAGAGGCTGTGCGTGAATCACACACCACAGTTCTACAGTAAATGTGTTACTTATCAGTAGAAGGAATACAGTATAAACTAACAACGAAGAGTGTAGTAAGCCTGTAACATAGGCATTTATTTTTATTATCACAGAGCCATAAACTGTGCTGACCATAGCTACATGTGTTCTACCTTAATATGATTGGCCGCACAGTGGGCTTGTTTACACTGGAGTCACCACACATGCTGGAGCAGTGGACTGTGGTGCGACAATAGGATGGCTGTGGATCATTAGGTGACAGGAAATTTTTAACTCCATTACATTGTAACCTTTAATGGTGTTACATTGTGCATATTTATGCATGTGTGTGTATGCGTGTGCATGTGCGTGTGCATATGTGTGTGTGTGTGTGTGTGTAATCTCCCCTGGAAAGAGTAAGTGATAGGGCATCAGAAATAAGAGCAAAAGATACTCAATTTTTTATTGTTTTATTCCTACAGTTAAAAAAAATTGAGGCTAAAGTGGATAAAAATTAACATTTGTTAATTCTGGATAGTGACTGCACAGATATGCCACTTTATTTTTTTTCTTCATGTACCTTAAAAATAACTTATAAAACCATTAAGGGATTAACAACTTGTTTGAAATGTAAGCAGTGTGAAGGAAGTTGGCAAAGATTTTTTTTTTCAAAAAGGAAAGAAATACAAGTGAATGGTGTAGGCACAGGCTTATAATTCAGTTACTGGGTTCAGCTTCAGCTCAGTGGCTGGGCGCAGCAGGGAGAGGTCACGCCCAGGGCTGTCTCCTCTGAATGCTCCCTCTCTGTGGCACCTGTTCCCATCTCTTGGGCAGCAGCCCTGCTGCTTTCCTGCTGCTTCTCCCCAGTGAGGATGACTCTGAAGTGTGGCAATGAAGGCCTTTGGCCTGCTGGGTTTTCTGTGCCGAGATTCGTCTAAGAGACTGACTCAGCCATTGGCTTGGACTTGATCAGTGGCCTCCTATTTAAGGAATGGCTAGAAATCCCCCATCCTCCCTACATCTGTGATGATCCTGCTGCTCCAGAGTCCCACGGGAGAAACTGAGTATATCCGTGTCTCTCAGATATCAGAGGTGGGCACAGTGTATTCTACATTGGGCAGAGTGGCAGCAGTCATCTGAGTTTATTTTTGTAAGACGTTTAGTTGAGGGGTTAGTCAGCTCTGTATATTTTTAGAATTATTTATTCCCTGTTGTGTATGTATTCCCTGTTAGTATGTGTGTAAGACAAGTGAATGCCATTTCATGTGAAAAATACTAAATCTGTTTTTCAAAAATTGGGGCTTGAGGAATCTCACCTTCTGAAAAGCTGAAAGGCCAGTATCGTGAAACAGTCATTTCAAGTCCCCATACATGGAATTGTTGGTTCAGCACAACAGAACAGAGCTTTGGGAGGAAGCGTACCATCTCCTAAGCACTAAGGGACACCTCTAGGCCCCTGAGCCACAACTTGTCCCTAGGTCTTCAAAGTTAAAAAAGCTTTTGGGAAGAAAGAGCTCATATTCTGAACTTAAAATCATTATATGGGACAATAGCCCACCAAAGAAGGAATGCCCTCAAAAATTAAATTCTGACAATATAATTACAAATGATTTTTTGCTAAATAAGAAAAAGGAAATATCTTTAAAAATCAATGTGGCTAGACTTTCTGATTAATTCCCATTTTAAAAGAACCTTTGCAAGAGATTAAGGACAGGCGGGAGTCAGAGGACAGAGGGAAAAGAGCCTCATTGGGGTGTGGGGGCGGGAAAGGGCTGAGGCTTGCAGACAACTCCAGGATGAAGGGGCTCCCTGAAATGCACATGGAATAAGAATCAGAAAGAGTGTGACAGATGGCGTAATGATTAGTAATAATGCAGGAAAATAAAAAGCACAATGACTCAACCATTTACAAACTTTATCTTTTATTCTATTTTCTGAATTTCTCAATTTCCAAATTTGAAAGACAAGGTACAAAATTCTAATAGTGGAATTGAAACTCCATGAGATACTAGTTACACATCCAAATGTGAATATTTTTATTTTGTAATTACATTTTTCATCAGAACCATTTTCATGTTAGAAAATGAATTGACACGCTTTTTCTATAATGTAAGACAATTTAATGAACCAGAATTAGTATATCAAACATTACTTAAATCTTTGAAAGAAAGAACACATCTACAAAAATAGTAAGTCTAAGAATTTTTGTGTATAAGTTTTTAACAGCTCTGTTCACTATGTTTTCCTTTATTACTAGGTTTTCCTCTGTATTTTGTGTCAATTTTCATAATTTATTTCTTCCTAGAATATTTTCCATTTATTAAAAGTTGAATACACAGTAAATGTTTAGGGTTTTAATGATTATCTATATGTATAAATGGATATAAATCATATACATAAATGACTTTTTTTAACTAACATACGAATGGTAGACAAAGATCCTTTTCTTAGTGTCTTAACTAGTTCATTTGTATTTTCTTTTCAACTCATTTTGCATTGCTTCCTTTTCATTTTTTTCAGTTTATTGATACTTTTATTCTTATAATTTTTATTGGATTATATATGTATATATTTTAAAGCTTCCTGAATTTCAAAGTGTCTAGTTCCTTTATTTTTATTATTTCTTTTAATAATAATACTTAGGAGAACATTTCTTTTATGCTAACTTTGGGTATACCTCATGACTACTAATTTTATGGTCATTTTCTAAAAAGTGTTTATTATGTTTAAACTATTTTAATTTAAAATATTTTTAGATTTTCAGAAAACTTGTTAAAATAATAGTTTCCTAGCTTTCATTTTTAAATAGAATGGATTGAGAAATGCCTAAGGAAGCATACAGGTTTGGGTGTGTCTCAGAGGGTGTTTCTGGAAATGATTGGCATGTAGGACAGGAGACTAAGGGGGAGACCTGCCCTGAGTGTGGGTGACACTTCCCGGTAGGCTGAGAGGGGCTAGGGAGATATCTCAGTGGCATAAGCACCTGCCTGACAAGCACAAGGTCTTTAGTTCGATTCCCAGTAACAAACAATAAAAGCAAAAAAAAAAAAAAGAAAAAAGAATTCTGCCCAATAGGCTGAGGGGAATCAATGGAATAAAAGAGAAAGGAGGAAGCCCTCCAGTACATCCTCTTGGCCTCCTGCCTTTCAGGTGGGATGCTTGTTCACACGCTCCTCAGAATGCTGTTCTGCCCCACCAAGGCACAGAAGAAGTAGATTCAAGTCACCATGGGCTGAAACATCTGAAGTTGTGAGCCTAAGTAAGCTTTCCTTTAAGTTGGTTGGATCGGGTATTTTCTCACAGAAATGGAGAGCTAGTAAGGCATTATATATTAATTATATACTAATAGTATGACATACTAATTATATATTAGTATATAATATAAACTAATTATATGTTAATAATAAATAAACTATATCATTATATACTAACAGTAAATAAACTGCCCTTTCTTCAGATTTCACGTTTTCCTATTGTTTCTAATCATTGCATTTAGTGGACAAGTCTCCTTGATCTCTTCCAATCTGGATTTTCCCTCAGTCTTTGGCTCTTTGGACTTTTAACCATTTTGAAAAGTACAACCAGTTATTTTGTTGGATGTCTGTCAGTTTAGGTTTGTTAGGTATTTTCCCACGCTGTGCCTGGGCTTGGACGGGCAGGTCCCGCTGGTGCAGGGTAGCCCGGAAGCCCTCCCACACACTCACTGGGCCTGGGCTAGGACTGGGTCTGGGGGTTCCCGGAATGCAGCAGAAATTCCTACTCAAAGGATGGGGTGGGGGAGGTGCTGCGGAGTCGTGGTGGGGGTGTCCCAAGGGGGTGGAAGAGGGTCTTACCCACGCTGCACCTGGGCTGGGACTGGTCGGTCCCACCGGCGCAGGGTAGCCGGAAGCTCTCCCCTATTTTCTCATTATTAGATTGAAGTAACAGATTTTTGTCAATAATACCAAAGAGGCCATGCAACCTTTCAGAAGCGTTACATCAGAGGATAGATGGTGTTGGATGGTCTTATTATTAGTCTTGGTCTTATTATTAACTTTGACCACTTGGGTAGCCTGGAGGACGTAACACCAGTTTTATCATACAGTTGCATTATTGTGGGCTTATAACACCCATGTCTATTCTTTAGACTATTTCTATTTATGAATTATTAATTTTAATGTTATGGGATTATTTATACTAAACAATGAATATTTAGCAGGAAAGGAAATCACAAAAGAAAGCATTGAGTTTTTAATATTCATTGAGTGTTATAAAAGATCAACAAAATTTTCAACATTGACTCTTTTTTGGTGTATAAAGTCTAACAACAACAAGAAAAATAAATTCCCATGGGAACTACAATAAAATACCAATAGAACAAAGAAAATATTTGTTTCAATTATCACACTGACAGCAGTCTTCACATATGGCGACAGTAAGCTCCATGCACACATACTGCTTACATTGACAGCTCATGTATTTTGCCTTCCTAGCCTTTCTGTAGGACATACTTGACATCTTTCTGGTGTTGCTGTTTTGTTAGGAGGTTCTTATTATATTATACAATGTGTAGTTAACAGGAACATATAATATCAACAAAATAAATTGTTGAATTCTTAATATATATATTTTTCTATATAATACAGTGTGTACAGGGTCTCACTACACAGATTGAACTCATAGTGATCCTCCTGTTTTTCAACCTCCCAAGTGCTGGGATTACAGGCATGCACCACCACACCCAGTCTCAGTGGCCATCTCAGCAAGCCCTGAGGGTAGGGCCAACATGGCAGGCCAGGATCGAACCCCTGGTCCCTCCATCTGCCTAAGCAGGTGCTTTAATCTGCTGAGCTATCTGGCCGGCCTTTAATATGTATTGTGCATTTAGAATAAACTTCAATATTTTTGCATCAGCTGTGTACTAGCTTACAAAATTTAAAAGATAACTTCAGAAATAAATTGCTATATGTGCTACACTGAAAATGCTAATATAACTCTACAACAAAAATAACCTTTGCTTCAATTGTCACACCAAGGCACTCTTCACATATGACAACGGTATGCTTCATGCACGTGTCTTGCTTATGCGAACAGCACAGGCACTTAGCATTCTGGTCCTCTATGACAGGCCACTCTTGTCATGTCTCTTGTCTTCCTATTCTGTCTTTTTACTTTACTGTAGAATGTGCGCTAAGCAAGAAAATAAGATATAAATAAAATAAAATATTACATATGTTGATTGCTTAGACAACATTTTCATAGTAGCTATTTACTTTCTTACAAAATCTGAAAGTCAACATCAGAAAAACATCCTACATGAGCTACAGTGTACTTATAAACAAAAGTCCATCACAGAAATAATCTTTGCTTCAACTGTCACAGTCTTGCCTACAGTCCCAAGTATTGCCTACACAGGTAGCATGAATGGTTTGTTTTCCTGTCCTTTCCTGTAGGACACAGTGAATACCTGCTTTACTTTCCTGTGGTCACAGTCTTTGTGTTGCGGTACCTGCCTTTTCACCATCAGCGCATCATTGTGTGCCACAATTTTTTTAAACAGTTACCTGAGCAGATGCATTTTGTTTTTCTTCTGCTGTAAATG
Organism: Octodon degus; assembly: GCF_000260255.1. Taxonomy (NCBI): domain Eukaryota; kingdom Metazoa; phylum Chordata; class Mammalia; order Rodentia; family Octodontidae; genus Octodon; species Octodon degus. The sequence goes on along the minus strand of NW_004524829.1, from coordinate 2,330,059 downwards.
ATCTCTTAAGAATTCCAGTACCAATCTGCTAAGAAAATTTCTCTGTGATATTTTGCACTTGTTATTTTCTTTGTGAACTATCAAACTATTTATGCTAAACATGTTTAGGATTGAGTAAAATCCAGCCATTGGCCTATGCTTTATGCTTTGAGTGCCATTATAATTGATGTATACTCATCAACCGCATTTTCTCTCCTTTGGTTTTGTTGTAGGAAGTTACCATCCAGGTTTCCATTTTGTCAAGTTTCTCTATCAGTATTTCCGTCGTGGTGCATTGTTGACTGCGGCAATACTGGTTTATTTTCTTCTTGGCCGTATATGAGGTAAATGTTACAGCCTTCTGAAATCCAAAGTTTGCACTATGATATTCTGTTTTGAAATTACAACATTTAACTTTGAGTTTCTGCTTTGTTTCCATGTACAGTTTCTTCATTGGCCAACTTAAGCTTTGTTAGAAATGTAACATCAATTGAAACCTGGTAAACCAATGTTTTTTTTTTTTTTTTTTAAACTAATTATTGACTGTCACATTCTGATTAGTCTGGGAGATGGGAACAAGACTGTTCACATCATTTGGTTTATTACTATACAAGTAAGGACTAAATGGCTCAGCTCCAGGATAAATTTCTAAATTGAAAGCATAATAATTCTTTCTATATACAAGGGCATAAATTTTCATGCTATAATTTGAAGATTTTTTTGGAGAATATACTGCCTGAAGCTACAGTGAATATGAAATGCTGCAAGACATTCATCAATACTTATATTCAGACGTTGTGTAAATTTCTTGACAGTTTCCACAAATTTTTCAAACCATAAATGAATAGAAGCTGGATTATTAGTCATTTTTCTTCCTTAGTGAATGTTTTGTTATCAAATCTCAGGTAATTTTGAAGGAAACAAAGCCTCCTCAGTGCCATCATTATTCTACAAATTTCAAGCATGCACCTATTACTTTCCTGTAAGTCTTTTACACTCCTGAAATTACCAATCAAAGCCCTGGTAAGTATAGAAGACATAAAAATGCTTTTAGTTCAGGTAGTGGGGTGTCATAATAAATACATTTTTGAGTATGGTGATTGACTCACAGAACATTAATTTGTATTTCTGCATTTGTGTATTTCACAACATCTTGTAGCATTTCATGTTACAAACAATTTCCAACACTGAATGGTAGTGTTGGAATTCCATTCAATCAGTTTCTGTCCTGCTAAGATCCTCATTATATTTTTGGACTTAGTTCTAGTTAACGCTGGATCATTTCATTTGGTTATTTGACCATTTGTATCATTTCTGCTAGCCAAATATGTACTCACATTCCTGTTTCTTCATCATTGGAATCAAGGAGGTCTGTATTCTCTCTGTCTATATCAGTTGATTCTTACTCTATGTCTCTGTCACAGGAACTTTGGTTCACATGATCAACGTAGAAATCATTATTATCTTCATCACCCATGCATGAACGATCTGATGATTCACTTTTGACCTCCTGCAAAACTTACAAATCTGGTTTTTCATGTGCTATTTTACTGAATTGGGCTACTTCTGCCAGAAAAATTAAAAGAAAAACCAAATCTTAAATGCATAGAAATTTAGTAATGAGTATTTCATGGGTAAAACTCACCTGGTGTTGCTTCGGATCTCCTGCACACCTCTTGCCAGTCATCTGCCGAGTGGGTGAATGCACAGATGGGGTTTGGCTTTCCTCAGGTACAGCTACTGTGTGTCATATCCACATTCCATCTATGGTAAAATACATGTATATAGAACAGGAGAGTGAGATGGGTATATTTTACCCTCTGTGATGCCCAGGTAAACATATGCAAAGCCTGGTAGAGCATTGTGTAGGTATTATCCCTAGTTTTGACACTTTTGTATTCTTCTACACAACTTTCTGTTTGTCATACCAAGTGGGTAAACACAGAGATTGCTTCTTGTATCCCCCACCCCCCAGCACAGCTACTGAGACTCACAGCTGGCTACTATTACGACAAAGTAAAATTTACAGTAAGAAAGTATAGATCAGGTTTTTGTAAGCACTGTCATGTCCTGCATTAAGGTTTATTGGGTTTCTCCAAATAGAGTTATTATCTTGTTTCTTGTAATATATTAGAGTAATACTTTTAAACTATTCAAATATTCTGTTCCTTCTCAAATTTTTGTCAATTTATTTATTTTATTTTATTTTCTTGAGACAGGGTCATACTATGTAGTACAGACTGGCCTTGAAGCGTCAGCCTCCTGAAGGCTAGGATTATAGGGGTACACCACTATACCTAGCATCAACTAATTTATCATCCATTAGTGGGTGCCACATATAGTAGTATCATTTGATTATTTTTATGAGATAAAGTCTCATTATGTTTCCCATGCTGATTCTAAACTCTGGATAAAGTGATCCTTTTGCCTCAGCTTCCTCAATAGCCGGAACTACAGGCTTATGCCATTTTGCTTGGCTTGTTTTCTCACATGTTTGCTTTTATTTAAAGGGGTTCCTTTCCCCCTGCAGTCTCTTCAGTATTTTCTATTATTTGATTTCTTGATGATGGCTATTCATTCTGGTAAGGTGTGTTCTCTCTTTTTTAAAATTTTCATTTCTTTAATAGACAGTTATGTTGTGCATTTCATATATATATATATATATATATATTGGCCATTTGTACTTTTTTGTGTTTTTGTGAAGTGTCTGTTCATTTTGCTTGCCCAGTTTTTGATTGGGTCCTTCATTTTGGGGTGGGGTTTAATTTTTTGAATTCTTTATATAGTCTAGCTATGAGTCCTCTGGCAATTTGTTTCCCATTCTGTGTGGTATTGCGTTATTACTCTATTGGTTGATTATTTTGCTGTGTGAAGTTTTTGAACTTAACAAGATACCGTTTGTTGCATGTTGGAATTATTTTCTGTAAACAACAATTGTTACATGTCCATCTTATATATTTCTTGTTCAAGTCTTGGAATTAATTACTTCTCCAAGGCACATAATCTGCAGGTTCAGCCTCTACAGAGCATCTTGCAATGTATTCTCCATAGCTAAAGGGGAAAATTATATTGGGATTACAGGGATTAATATACATATATGGGGCCTTTTATTAAAGAGGGCCTTTTAGGCTTAAGTAAGTGCAAAAGAATAAAAAAAATACTCAATACATGTTCTCAGGTTATAATGTAGTGAAACTAGAAATCAAGAGTAATAAAAATCACAGAAATTATGCAAATGAATAAGCCATTTTTGTGCGTGGAAGGGTGTTCCTTCCTTGTTGACTCTAAGGACAAGGATTCTGTTCCCTGGCCTTGGCTATCTGCCAACTTCAAACCCACCTTATTCTTTGTTTTCCATTTGCACCAGGCAGCAGAGGTACAGATCAACCTAATCTTGGAGAAGTCCAATGCCTTGAGAGACAAGATTAGCTCCAGACAGTCAGGAACTTCAGGGCAAAATAACAGACCTTTCCGAAGCACTAAGCCCATGAAAAGTTCATAGCTATCATACAAAAACAGCGTAGTCGCGTACTCTGAAAATGATTTCTTTATGGCAGGCTAGAGTTGGAAAAGAAACCCAGTACAGGGCTTGACATATTGCCAGAGTGTTTAATCTGGCTCCACTTGCAAGAGGATTGTTTAAGACTGAGCCAAAGAATGAGCTCACAGCAGGTTTTCCAGTACTAACTACCCATAGTGACTGGGGAGAGACAGCCATGGAGAAAGTACAGGCTAGACATACACCCTACAAAAAGTTTAAGCTCAGGCTAGGAAGGACGTAAGTTATACCTGCCATAGTGAGAAACCACACCTAATGAGTGTGGCCTTCAAAAAAGCATGGTTCTGAAAGTGTTGTCATTAAGTGCAAGAGTTTGCTTACAACCCTTCTGCATGGCCTACATCCAGCAGAGACTAGAGGACTAATTGGAATTAGTGAAAAACTGTAAGATACCATGAAGGACATTAAAAATAAACCCATAAATAAATAATCGCAGAAAACTTTCCATAAATGGAAAAAAGAATTTAACATTTTATAGACAAGGAAAACATATGGAACCCAGAAAAGCCATGATTAGAAAAAACAAAAACAAAAGCACTTCATACCACACAATAATTAAAATATCAGAAATACAACACAAGAACAGGATCCTAAAGTGTGTTAGAGAAAAGAAATGAATCACCTCTAAAAGAAAACCCAGGAGCCGGGGAGATGGCTCAGT
>NW_004524829.1:2313456-2325760 GCF_000260255.1 Octodon degus | reverse complement strand
AAAAAAAAAAAAAAGAAAAAAAAAAAGAAAAAAAAGAAAACCCACCAGAATTAGATGATACAAAGGAGACTATGCTAAGATTAATTGCAATTATTTAAAAATGAGGGTGAAAGATCTCTATTAAAAAACCCAAACCAAACCTTACAGATTTAAAAAGGAGATCAAAGAGAACACCAACACATGGAAAGGAAGCCCCCATTCTTGGAAGGGGGCAGCCAGTTTACCAGCCAACATGGCTTTTCACAGACATAAAGGTTTAATGAATCCCAGTCAAAATACCAAAAGCACCCTTCACACAAGTAGAGCAAACAACTCTAAAGCCCGTGTAGAACTGGAAGAGACCCAGGATAACAAAAACAGTCCTGGGTAGAAAGAGCAAAGTAGGAGGCACCCTAATCCCTGATTTCAAGATACAAAGTTATAGCGCTAAAGCAGCATGATCCTTGCACAAAACAGAAAGATTAAATAACATAATTTCTCTTGTTTGAGAAGCCCAAAATATAAATAAAAGAGCAAAATAAAAGACAACAGTAAATATGGATTTTTTTTTTCTCAAAAAAGAAAGGGAGCAAGGGTTGGAGGGAGTGTGAGGAAGGGGGTGGAGGGGATGAAAAAAGGATCAAAGTGTATTATGTACACAGACCAATTCCTGTGAGAAATGCAATTGTTATGTACTGCAAATATATGCTTACAAAAATAAAACTTGAAGAAGAAAAGAATGCTATTTAGAAACCATGCTCTATATGCTGGATATGTTCTTTGAAACTGAGGTTTTATTGCTTCTAGGCCTTTTCAATGTCAAGAGCTTGGTAATACATAAATATATATTAACCCATGTCCTTCTACTTATAAATGGGGATGTTGCCTTTTTCTTCCATCTTGGGAACCAGTGGTATTGGCAACTATAGCTGCGGTATTAATGGACATAGCAATGGTTTTTGTGTACTTTGAAAAGGATGAAAAAATTGACAACATTTCTCCTGAAGACGTGAGTCCATGGAATAGTTGCTTTCAACTCTGTGGTGTGCTTTATATGTAGAGGTACTTCTAGACTTCTGCAGAGCTGTAGAGCGATGGTGAGTAGGCATTAAAGCACAGGCTCATATTAGCCTCATATATGACATAGCTTTTTAGCAATTATAATCAACCACAGGTAGGGAAGGAAAGTCAGCTGGTAAGGGTAACAGAAAGTAATAAATATGAGGCAAGGGATTCTGAACAAGAGTGGATGACCTTGGTCCTGATGGACATAAAGGTATTATGATGCTCATGGTTACTTTTCATGCTTATGAAAAGTTGTGACAAAGCCACAAACGTTAATGGGTGTTCCATTTTTAAAATTATGTATTGTTTCAACCTCTCTCAGAGTGTCATCTAATCACATGGCCATGGTCATAGCTTGGTTCTGCCTCTTGTAAGTTCTGTTAGCCTCAACAGATTGGCTGTGTGAGTTCATGTAGATTGGGATCATGCCTGTAAGCTACAATCATCGATTGTAACTATTATAAAGATCTCCTCTCTTAACTGAAATGACCTCTGTTTCTATTAACATTTTCTGCTATTTCTTACTTTTTCTGTTTTTTCATTCAGTACTAAAGAACTGCACTGCAAGTCCTTCTTATTTTATTTTGATACAGGGCCTCATTATGCTGTCCAGGCTGATGTTAATCCATAGATCCTCCTGCTGCTGCCTCTGTATTGGAGAGATTTTAAGAGTGTGCCACTGTGTGTGTATATGAAGTTGCTCTATATTTGTTTGATTGTTTTTGCCCATAGATTCCTTGTAAGTTTTGGGACCTCTTTTTGAGGGAACCATCTTTTGACACATTCCTGCCTTTCTGTTTCAGCTCTACAAGATTAAATATTCATCCCCCAATTGTGTAGGTGGTGTATCCTCTATGCTTTTCTTCATTTTTATAGGTAAAAGAGAACCTAAAATTCACTCATCTTCATGGACATCCACCAACAGAGTTGGTCTCCTGGCAGGGTTTACTTCATATCAGTTTCTGACTGGGGCAGCAGGTTCTCATGGCAATTTCATTCCAGCCTACATTGGTCTGTAATACTATTCTTCATTCTTCCATGTGCCTAGTATTTGTGTCAGGGTTTGATTCATATCTAAAAGTGACAACATCCTACTTAAATTCCTACTCTGATAGGGTTTTAGAGTCATGAAGGTATTTCCTCCAAAAGCAAAATCAACTGGCCCCTCATCCCTTGTGCCTCGTAGCTCCATCCTGTCTGTAACAGCTGCCCTTTATTTATTATCAATAAAAGCTGGGTCTCAGGGTGCGCCACATGATCTGTTTCCACTTTCAGCATGCTGGCTATCACCTAAAGGGGAAAGGTCTCTAAAACCATGACTCAGAGACAGTCTAACAGCCGCTTCCAAAGGAGTTTCATAAACTGTCCAATCACTGGAGACTGGCCCAAGAGGAGCAATATCGGCAATATCTTTCCTCCCTCCCTCCCTCCCTCCCTTCCTTCCTTCCTTCCTTCCTTCCTTCCTTCCTTCCTTCCTTCCTTCCTTCCTTCCTTCCTTCTTTTTTTCTTTTGGGCTTGCTTTCTTCCTTTTCAGAATTAATAACTTCATGAATTGTGGAAGTGCTGCAAAACCTTCCTTTCAAGTTTCACTGTAAGCCAATTGCACAGCATGTCAAAACATCTATATTGGGAAAGTTTGGTTATTTTCTGAATGATTCTATCTTTGCATTATTCAAATATTATGTTTTCCCTCATGTAGCAGGATGACAGCAATTTGGAAAATGGAAATTGTAGAAAGTTGGAGATGGATATAAATCATCCAACCTGTTCCTGCTTTATTTGCTGTAGAGATTTCTTCAGTAGTACTCCAAATGGTTCTGAATTCTTTCCTTGGTGGAGGGTTTGTTGTTTTGTAAGACAGGCCATTTAACTGAAGTCTAGCTTTCAGAGTTAAGGACTGTGTTCTTTGCTGTAGCAAAATGTCACTAATAGCTTCCCAATCATTTGTCTTTGAGCTCCTTTGATATTTTGCCCCTGGGGTTACTCCAGTGAATAGATGACATTGCATAGCAAAAAGACTCATGGATGTAATTTAAGGTACTAATCAGCTTGCTTTACAATTGAGAGATTATTTTGGACTTAGAGAGAGACCAAATTTAATAATGCATCAAGAACGCAGACCATTTTTGGATGACACCATAAGGCAAAATCAGAGATTCAAGTCAGGAAAAGAACAGGACATGCTCTTGGCATAAAAATGAGTATTATGTATTATAGGAGCTGGAATCTCAGTCCTAGAACCACAGGGAATAAAATTCTGTCAACAATCTGAAGTAGTTGGACATTTTGATTTCAGCTCTATGCAACTGAGCAGAACTTCACGGAGTCATGCTATGTTTGGTCTTCTGAACCACAGAGCTGTGAGATACAGTAGAAAACAATGCTCTAGTTACTTAAGGTGGGATGTGACTCAGTTCTTCACCAATGTTCACATGCAGGTGTTAGTTAAGAGCTTTCAGTTAGTTAGATCTTTAGGGTTGCACAGACCACAGCCCTGCTTTGTCCTCCCAAATTTCACTTGTAGCACGTCAACTACTTCTTGAGGTTATGGGTTTATCTTTGTCATTTGTTCCCCTCTTCTGCCTTCCTTCTGGTGGCCATTTTGGCCCAGCTGGCAAAAAACTTAAGGGTTTCCCAGAATGTAATATCTTGGGCTTTAATACTAGAAAAGTTCCAGGAAAGCCAAGATGAGTTGTTGATAAGATGGTATTGCCAGACATTTGTTTCTGTGGACTTCCTCACAGTTTGATGTTGGGTGTATGGTTGGTAGATCAAAGCAAATCTGGGAAATGCATAAGTCATGTCTTCCCCATGCTGTCACCTTATCTGTATTACTCAAAAACACATGAGCAGTTGTAGCCAACTGCCTGGCAATACAGTGTGCTCTCTAAGAGCCTGAGGAACTCAGCTGAGGAGAGCTAAGAGAAAAATCTACCATTTTGTTTGTATACTGGCTGTAGTTCTGTGGATTTGTTTGTGTATTGGTATTAATTCTTCCCTGAATGTATACAAGTCTCTTGCCTTTTCCATATAACCAATTAAATATTTAAAGGTATCTACCAGGCAGCTATTTGATGTTTGCTTTTCCAGATTCTTCCAGGGACTATGACAACTTTCTGTGTGAACTACTGATGATGAATGTAACTTCATAATGAAAGTAAAGTAGATATAAATTTGTCACCATGTCCATGTTGGAGATGAGTCAGTTTTAGCGAGGACATGTGACTTGTACAAGACCACATAACTCACACTGGAGAAGGGGATGTGAATCTACCTGACTCATTTTCCTAAAGACTTTTACACACCACATTGACTTCAGCCCTCCTGGTACAAGTATTTTGAATCATTTCTAGTGAGATTAAAATCCTTATAATTTTTCCCCATGCTAGGAGAAATTTTGCTTTTGTTATTGTTACTGTTTCATTTTGCTACTGCATGTAAGTTGAGGGGTGCTAGAAAGTCTGGTTATTACTGAGCACTGCATGTCCTACTGCACAGCCGAGGTGTAAAAATACTCGAACATCAAAAGCTTGCTGAGTGTTACCAATCAGGTCTTGAAGGTTTGCATTTTTTCCCACTGTAAACACTGGAAGTCTCCATCTAAAAACTGCCAGCCTGTGACTAAGGTTGACTTCTGATATAGTTTATAGGTACAAGAATCTTGTTTATTTACAAAATAGTGTATAAATTTAATGAGTTGATCTCAGTGAGCTACTTAAAAGTTTGAGGATTACCTTCATGGTTACTGGAAATCTAAACTTTTGATGTGATAACCAGAAGGCATAAATTCTTTCTTCTCCTAAATTGTGTTTCTGCTCATTTTGCTGCATGTTTGTTGTGTATGTGTGCTGAGTAGGTACAACTCGTATTTTTTTTGCATTTTTTTTGTGAATGTTTTGTTGTGATTGGTTAGCTGTTTGTGTTATGTTGAGGTAGATGTGTGTGTGTGTGTGTGTGAGAGAGAGAGAGAGAGAGAGAGAGAGAGAGAGAAAAGAAAGGAGAAGGATAGAAGGTGTCTTCTTATTTGGAATGACAGGGATGTTGAAAAATTGTCCCTAAATCCTTAATCTCTTCACCCAAGATTAAGCAAATAAAATTGTTGCCTTGAAGAAGTGAGATCTCGATGACACCAAAGAGACGGTAGCAAAGTGAGTCAAGGAGCTTAGCTTCTTCTCAGTGAGGAGATAAAGGGGCTTCAGCTCTGAATGACAGTTGGAGCAATATAATGTAATCCGATTACCAGGGGACTCAGTGTCACTCTATATTAATGGTAGATTTTAAAAAATGGGCGTAAAAGAGTTAGTGTTCATCATCTAGAGACTTTAGTTATGGCTCAGCCTGAGACTAAGGGCTGAGGGGCAGAGATGGGTAGGGTTGATGAGGGGCAGGAAGGCTCATCTCTCAGAAGGGCCTTTGTTCCTCAGGGTTTTGTTTAAGCTGTCAGCTTCCTCTCTGTTCTGAAGAGAAAAGGGGAGCAGGGTAGAAGGGCTGCACCAGGTAAGGGGCTGGAGTTCAACACCAGGAAAATCCTGCTTTGAGTTTTCTAGGTGTTGCCTTTAAAATCCAGACTGAAGTAATTACTCTCTTTAAAACTGTCCTGTGGGATTTAGCATCTTTTAATGCTTTACTTATTTAGAAAAAAAGAATGCAATGTGGTGTGAAAGAATAGAAAGGTGTAGTAACATTAAGAGCTAATTAATCTCTCAGGGGGGACCTTTATGGAAATCCTGGTGTGAGACAGGGCATAAGAATTCAATTTGCAGGTAACAAACACACTTTTGGGTTCTGAATTTCAGCCTTTTGAGCTTGTTTCAAATTCAAGCCAGGTCCTTAAATGCTGAGGCTCATTTCATACTAGAAAGTTGATGTTTTGTATATTTCCTTAATGAAAGTCTTATTTCTAGGCTAGATATCCAGAAGTTTTTTGGGTTAGATTGCATTCTGAATATAGTTTCACCCAGAAAGTAGCTGGCAAATAGTTTCCCTATAAATGCTCTTAGCATTTTAGTTCGGGGATGGTGGTGGAATGGGGGAAAGGTTGTGTCTTGTAAATTGGGTCAGTAAATCTGGATGTTCTTCATTGGGAAAGAGTATCCTAAGAACATTTCCCTAAGAATCTAGTAAAAATTAGCTCTGGGGTGAGAATTCAGCTAACTTGGTTGAATGACAATAAATGAACTTTGAATTCTAATAAGAGATCAAATTTGAAAAGGTGTAAACCCTAATCAGTTCCATAAGTCTGTTTTTTCTAACGTGTGTGTGTGTATGCGCATGCGCGCGCGCGTGCGCACACACACACACACACACACACACACTCATGAGTCCTTGCACTTGCATATCCCCCCCACATAAAGTATGAGCACTTGTACATGCACCCCCCCCCCAGGAAAGTCATTCTTATCATGTGTAGGATTTTCTTGTTTTAGCAGCTCCAGGTAAGGACCAAGTCTTAGCCACATAAGTAAACATGAGTAGCCACTTTCTAAAGAAGTCTCCAGATTGTTCCACAAGGATGTCTGTAACCCTGAAATCTAGTTTATTATCAAAATCACCTTGAAGATATCATTGAACATAGCAATTCCAGCTTAATCCCAAATCTAATCAGACTTTTGAGAAGTGAGGCCCACTATAGCAGTTCTTCATTTAAATCTGGTGACCTGACAGCTTCTGCAGTGCTGATGTAGGGCACCTGTGGAGGAGACCGACCCATGAGGCAGGATAAGGAGGCCTCCAAAATGGTTTGGCTTCTTTTTACTGTCTAATAATTGTTGGCCTGGCCAGTGATAAAGCTCAGAATCACAGTGCCTGCTTGGCAAGTGCAAAGGCCTGAGTTCAATTTCCAGTACAAAAAAAATATGTTGGCCTTTTTTTGAATAGTTTGGAAGATTTATAATGGGTATAGCTCATGTCAGAATTATAAAGAGCTGCATGCTTCAAGCCACTGTTCTTTATATTTTACAGATGATGGGTGGAAGACTCAGATAGAGTGGGTAATTTACTGGGCTCGTTCATGCAGTAAGTAGCAGAGTCAGATCCAAACTCTGCATTCTTGGATGCTAAGGCTCAGGCTCTTGCTCCTATGTTATTGCCTACATGCGAAGAAGATATGCATGATGCTGTGCTCTATGGCTCCTCCATTCTGTGTGTTTTAGCTAAGCTTTCTCCTTGTGGTTGTTTCCATGGTTTTGAGTATGGTGTCACTTGTGATTACAGATGGCCCCAGAAGAAAAAGGGCCCATTGTCTTACCTTCGGCAGGCGTGTCCTCAATTATTGTGAGCTGGAAATCAGAGGCTATGGATTCTGGGGTTTTCAGCTGAAGTGTAGTCCAAAAGCACCTATTCCTGTTTATATTTACATGGGAGACTTGGTAATTCTGTCGTTATCCTGAATGCAAGACACGCAGTTGCACTCAGTATAGTTGAAAGAAGTTGGGCTCTTTTAAGATTGTCTTCCTAATGGTTGACATGTGACAAAGTATTTTAGAAAAATTGGTGGAGTAGTTGAGTATGGTGGCTCAAACCTGTGATTCCAATACTTTTGGGAGGCAGAAGTAGGAGGACTGAAAATTCTAACCCAGTCCTAATGAAATCCTATTGCAAAATAAAAAGTAAAAGAAAAGACTTGGGATATATGTATGTATCTCAGTGTAAACTCCCTGGGTTCAATCCCAACTAACAAAGGAAAAGGTATAAGACCGGTCAAATAGCTCAGTGGATTAAAGAGCCAGCAGGGACTGGGCATTCAGCCCCAGGGTTTGGGCCAGAGTTTCAATCCCTGGGGCAGGCCCCACCCCTGGAGTGTGCTGAGCCAGCAATTGAGACTGGGCATGGTACTGCATGCCTGTAATCCCAGCTCTTGGGAGGCTGTAAGCAGGCAGATCACTACCAGTCTGATCTAGTGAGATCCTGAATACCCTGTGGACCCTTCCCTAAAATACAAAAAAAAAAAAAAAAAAAAAAAAAAAAAAAAAAAACACAAAGAAAGAAAGAAAAGGTTTATTCTGCATTCATACATATAGGGACAATAGTCAAAGAATGGTGTGACTAAGAATGAAAATATATACCCTAAAATAGGACCACTGATAGGAGCCAAAATGCTCCACTAGAAATGGATATTGAGATGGAGAATAATGGTGTGGTCTGCATTGATGCCTTGAATTTGCTAAAGTAACTGGGGACTTAGTTACAAACAGAGCAAGAAGGAATAAAGGATGGAGAAAAAAAAGGAAAACAGTAACATTGATTGGGGATTCTCTTGAAAATGTAGTAAGAGGGAACAAGAAAAATGTAGAGAAGGAACAAGAGATGGTAGAGTTCAGATGAAAAGAGAAGGGAGTTAAAATGGAAAATTTGGAGGAGAATTGGTCCTTACCAGTGTGTGGAAGGGCTTTGTAGATGTACTTGAAGAGCTGTACCACTAGCCAAAAATATGTATGTACTTGTCTTACCAGTTTTGCTGCTGATACAGGTTTACATAGTAAATATTGTATAATGATGAAGATATGTTGCAAAACTACCAATTCTATGTATGCTAGTAATACCTTGTACATATAAACTATGTCTCTATATAGATATAAAGCAAAGCATGATGGAGAATGAGATTCTCATTGCAAAGCAAGAAAGAAGAGTCTGAACCCTGAGAAGAGCTTTGGATACAATTCTTTCCTCCCAATCTGTCTTGGGGGACAGGAAAGCACTGGGCCTTGGAGCATCATGTTGGGTAGACAGTAGATTTGTTCCATTGTCTTTTAAGTAATTCTATACAAAAACCTTAAAATTGTATGAGAATTGGAACAATGGGTAGGCAAAGAAAAGGACAGAGCACAGCTAAGACACAACCCATAGATGTCAGTAGAATCAAAAGGATCTGGCTAACAGGAAGCTGGATTCCAAGCTACTTCCATTCAGGAGAATGGGACTTCATTGATTCTGCTCCTACTCTTTGTCTGCAGCAGGAGCTGCATAAGCCCATTGAACAGGCCTCTCCCACTTTGGATTTCCATATCAAAGGCTGGCTGCTTCTCTATTTGCCTCATTGGCAGTTTGACACCAATATCCCACTTCAAATCAATGCACTCTGCCAGTCAAGACTGGAGTGGAGACTTCCGAATTTATCTGCTCTGAAAAATGTATTCTTTTCAAATTATTTGGGATGAAAAATATCCTCTGGCCTTTTGGCTCTGGAGGTGGAATAGGACTTTCTAACTGAGCTCACCTCCTCCTGTTCTCTGCTGACATCCAAACTAGGTGAGGTCTAGAGTAAAAATAAGTACCATATATTTTTAGTTTTAGCCATTGTTTCCTGCTGTACAAGGAATTTTACAAAACTCTCAAAACCTGGAATAGGGAGAAATCATTCTCTGATGCAGACCATAGACTAAGTGTACTCTTCCTTCTCTTTCCTTTCCTGCTTTCCTTCTTTCCTTGCAAACCGTCCTCTTTTGTCTTCTTTATTGCTTCTTCCCTGCATGCAAAGAGGCAGTGGGAACAATATCACATCATACAAATGTGTACAGGCTATTCTAATAAATATAAAGTGTCTTGGTTACAATGAGTTTTAGTTAGGAAGGAAAGCAGAGAGCCTCATTTATTTTATTATGATCTGTGCTACTCAAATATACCCTTAAATAACATTTTTAAGGCTCAAAATTTCACTGTAGACATAACTTTTAGACATTTCACTGTGAGAAGAGTTTAATCTTTCAAATCTTTGTTCAGAAGTCAAACCGATATATCAAAGGCTAAAATGAAATAAATCTTCCATAAATAAACCCTCTTGACTAAGCTAACTCCATTTCTATTTGACCAGAGAGAATTAGTCATCCTTTGATTTCCATGAGGTCTTGGTTTCAGGGCTTGTCTTGGTACCAATACCCACAGGGCCTCAAGTGCATTCTATAAAACAGTAAAATATTTTCATAGAACCTATGCATATTCTTCCATATACTTTCAAACCATTCACAGGTTACTTCTAATACCTAATTTAATTAAAAGGCTACACAAATACTATTGTACTATATTGTTTTAAGAATAATAATAAGAAAAAAGTATCTGTACGTGTTCACTACAGATAGCATTCTCCCTTTGATCCCAGGGAGGTTGAGGTGATCCACGGGTGTGTACCCAGCGGGCCCTGAGAGTCGGCTGTGCTTTGTGCATCTTCCATGGACCACGTTGGGCCTAGCATACTGTGGGGTCTACATTTCTCTCCCATGATCGCAGCTCTTCTCTTCTTCTCTTTTTTACTGCTCAGATAAGAACTTTCTTCAGTGCTCAACTATTCTTTCAGAGTACTTTAGTATACCTTGTCTGGAGGTTTTAAGTGCTTTTATGGATTTACACAGGAAGTGAACTCAATTCTATGGGAAGTCTTGATTTTACTCATGCTCTTGATTATAGTCTTCCTTGTCTTTATTATGTAGCCGAGCAGGAGTCCTACTACTTTTCCCTAAACACCTTGAGGATGGTTGCTTCAAGAAAGAAATATTTAACATTAGAGGGATAATGCAAATCTTTATACAAATAAGAAGATTTTATTTTGTATACTTAAATGCCTGGAACAAAGGATTGATGTCACATGTACGTTTTATTAGAATAGTGTTTTTTTTTTTTTTTTTTTAGAGAGCTCTGCTCAAATTCTGTCCCCAGCTTCCCAAATTAGAGTACACATAAACAAAGGAGAAAAATGAAAAAGAAAGAATGAAATTAAAGAGGAAAAACATACTATACTATTGCCCCAATGAGGGGAAGAATGAAGGTTTGTGGGGGATACCTGGTGAGCACTTCTGGGAACAGGTGGAGAAGGAGTGGTGACTCTGACCCTAACACATGAAAGGGTCTGCCACCCAGCAGGGGTCCCTGCATCTGCTTGCTGCATGTTTTATTGTGGCGGCAACGCTTACTAATTGCAATTCCTAACACTTGAACTCTCTGTGTGGTCTGTTATACATACGTGGGGCCGAACATTCCTGCCAGCTTGTTCTTTACAAAATACCTTGACCACATTAGTTAGAAATTAGAAGTTATTTCTTCGGGTTCTATTTCCCCCTAGAAGCTAAAGTTCTCAAGGTACTTATGGAAAACATCAGTCATTACTTACTTTTGTATGCTCCTCAGATTAGCCAAGGACGAAAATGATACATAGAATTCCACACAACCAGGTAGCCCAGTGTACCCTGCCACCTGTTTCTGCTTTAGCACATGTGTGTTACTTTACAGAGCTCATTCCTCATTGATTATTAATATTCTTTACTAGTTCATGTCCTTAAAAATTAGTCAGTTAGGATATTTAACTTTTTATTAAGTTGTAAGAACTTTTCCTATGTTAATAGCTAGCATGTATGGATAGTATCCTAGCATCTATGGATAGTATTTGTTTGGCATTTTTTCTGTGCCAGATACTATTATGTTTGTTATGACTTTCAACATCTTCATAATGCAGGTAAAATTCTTTTTTGTTTTTGGTGGAAAAAGCTTAGGAAGTTGGTTCAAAGACATAGTTTATAAACACAGGAGCTAAAGTTTTATGAAACAGTTTGGTTTTAACCACTTACAAGCCCAGTTATTTAAGTACAGGATGAACAAAGTTGCATACATTTTCATGAATTTTATAATATAACAGGAAGTATAAAATTGACAATTTTATCAAATTTATTCAATGTAAGTTTGGCTAGCTGAAATGACACCTGCTTGAACAATGCTCAGGATGATCAACAGGTAAACAAATGTGCCGACTCGGGGTAAACTTAAGCAGATAAACTTCCACTTAATGTTGATAGCCAACCTTTATTTTACTTTTAATTTTGTGGTCCTGGGGGATTGAAGAAGAGCTTTCACATTACATCCACAGCCCTTTTAAATTTTTTAAAACTTGTAGAAAGGGTCTCACTACATTTCCCAGGCTGGGTTTGAACCTTTGATTTTTCTTGCCTTAGCCTCCTAGATGCTAGGCTAGCAGGTGTGGAGCCCTGCACCCAGCTGCACTTTTTTTCTTGTCAGCCATTAACACTCAACTACTTTAACTCTAGACTGTCTCAGACAGAAATCAAAAACTACTTGAATCCTTTCTTTCTTTCTTTCTTTCTTTCTTTCTTTCTTTCTTTCTTTCTTTCTTTCTTTCTTTCTTTCCTTCCTTCCTTCCTTCCTTCCTTCCTTCCTTCCTTCTTTCTCTTTCTTTCTTTCTTTCTTTCTTTCTTTCTTTCTTTCTTTCTTTCTTTCTTTCTTTCTTTCTTTCTTTCTCTCTTTCTTCCTTTCTTTCTTT
>NW_004524829.1:2284846-2313356 GCF_000260255.1 Octodon degus | reverse complement strand
TCTTTCTTCCTTTCTTTCTTTCCTTCCTTCCTCCCTCCCTCCCTTCCTTCTTTCTTTCTTTTTCTTGCTTGCTTGCTATCTTTCTTTCTTCTTTCCTTCCTTTCTTCCTTGTTTTCTATCATTCTTTTTTTCTCTCCCTGCCTCCCTTCCTTCACCTTTTGTTAATTAACTTTCAACACTTTGAAGCTGAGATGTCTGTTGCAGACACCATATCCTGTATTTGGATACCTCCCTTCTTTTACTTTTTAAAAAAATGTATTTAGCACAAGGTCTATAGAGTCTCACTAACAGATCAGACTCATATGGGATTCTTCCTGTTTTTAGCCTCCCAAGCACTGGGATTACAGGCACAGACCATGTCCAGTCTCACTCACCATCTCAGCATGTCATGGGGGTGGGGTTAGCAGGGCATACTGGGGATCAAACCCCAGTCCCAGCACCTGCCTAAGCAGATGCTTTAATCTACTGAGCTATCTGGCCAGACAAACTTTTTTTTAATATTAAATTTGACAATCTCTGGGTTTTTACTTTTGTTTTGTACTAGAGATTGAAACCAGGACCTTCACACTGAGTTACATCTTTAGCCATTTTATACTTGGAGGCAGGATCTTGTTAAGTTGCTAAGTTACCTGGACTGGATTCATGCTTGCAGTTTTTCTGCTTCAATCTCCCAAAGTGCTAAAATTACAGTACTACACCCAGCACTATTCAGCCTTTAAAGGAGTAGGTGTTGGACATATCTCACTCAAAAATCTTCAGTGTTAACTGTTTGAAAAATTGAATTATTTTTCATGAAAGGGAAATTTCATACCATGAAACTTTTGTTTCATGCACTGAATTTTAAAAAATATTACATAAAATTAACTTTAGTCACTGTATACAAACTATGTATGAGGTATAAATGGATTTCATGTTTGGGCTTCAGTCCCATTCCTAGAATATCTCATTATATATGTGAAAATTCTGAAATTTGGAATACTTCTAGACCCAAACATTTGAGAAAGACAATATTCAATATCTATTAACTACATTAGCCATTTACATATGCTATAAGTTAGCCTTTTATTTTTTAAGTTGGCCCACTAAATTCGTTTCATTTTATTTTATGTAACTAAATCAATTAGTTGTTTTTTTTTTTTTTTCTTTGTTCGTTTGTTTTTTTTTTTTGGCAGAATCGGGGATTGAACTCAGGCCCTTGTGCTTGCCAGGGAAGTGCTTATTCTACTGAGCCATCTCCCTGGGCCCCAAATTGATCAGTATTTTTTGCTTCTGCCATTATAGTTAGGGCTATTTCCACCTAATATTTATTCATTTTTCCCAAACCATGATAGGCTGCAATTTCCCATGCTATCTCTCATGTTTGTGCTTGTTCGTAGCTGGACTTCCTATACTATGTGTATTGATCTAGTTTTACAATGGTAACATCCCTTCTTAATATTTTAATATACATTTAACATTTAAGAGAAGAATATTTTAAAGAAATCTTTTAAAGTAATAACTTGGCCAGTCTTTTATTTCCTTTAGCAAATCCTTTGCAGTACCTTCACACCTTTCTGGATAACTTTAAAATTGATTTTAAGTGCTTAAATATGTTCATAATTTTCAAACTCATCTTTTCTTCATTTTTCCCTATGAATTCTACGCTCCTTGTTGCAGAGTAGCTCTCCTTAGTTCTAGTGACGTGATACATCGGCAGCTGCCATGTCCAAGAAGTCATGGTGGCCACCCCACCTGAGCAAGGGCAGCCAGTGTAATTGTCTCCTATCTTTGAAGTTAGGAGCCTCAGGTCCACATCTGTTGCTGAAAGACATGGTGTGTGAGACAAGAAGATGAAGAATGTTATGCTTCAAGCTGAGTGGAGGAAATCAGGTTACAGGGAAACTCATAGAAGCTGTTGCTCAGTTGAAAGCCAGTAAGAGGTAGAGTGGGGCCAGCCAAGACTCAAGCTCTGGCTGTAGGAAACTCAATGCCTAGCTATTTGCTGAATTTGATCCTCCCTAACAGTTCATTGGACCAAAGACCAGAGGTCCCATGGGCTACCAAATGCCTTGCCAATAAATTCTATTTTGCCTAATTCAATTCAGAATGGTTCTAGTCATTTGCAACCAAAGAAAATCTTAATGATACCTTAGTCATTACTGCTATGTGGATTGTCTGTTTTTTTTTTGTTTGTTTTTTTTTTTTACATATCCTATTACAAGTAACCAAATCAAAATCATTTATTATTTTAAATAGTTTTCATTTGAATTTTTTAGATTTTCAGAAATTAATGAATTTCTTTTATGAACCATGATGACACTGTCCTATAATTCCAATATGGATACATACATATGTAAACAAATATTTGCGTATATCCCCTCAGTTCTTTCCTAATTGTACTTCAAAGGACTTCCCAAATTTCCATAGAATAACAACAATACTGGTATCCATATTACTACTGAATTTTATAAGGCCTCTACCTAGACTTCTAGAGCTAAGGATGATATTTGCTGTTAGCTTTAGATACTTTATTATATTTACTAAATATTGTTTGATACTTTATGAAAAATATGTTTTAAAAGACATTAGTAACAAGTTTTCTATTTAAAATATTCTTTTGGCCTCTACAAAGAATATTATATGCTTGAGAAAATCTCTTCTGATCTATTAACATAATTATGCTCATATTTTTTTGTTCATAGGTATTTTGAAAAAGACTAATCCACTTTCATAATTCTAAAGAAAGACTGGCTTTTTTCATTGTGTATGATTAATATAATGTGTGGCTATATTGTTGTACTAATACTTTTTTTTAAACCAGTTTTTCTTCCTACATGCACCACTAAAATTTTATCTAGGCTTTTTTATTTATTGGTAGTATATTTTAGGTTTTAATATCAGTATTCTATAAGCTTTCTGTTCATTTACTTGCTCTGGAACAATTAAAATATGGTATGAATGATTTGTCTCTTGATACTAGGTAAAATTCCTATGCCCAATTTCATTTGAGTATTTTTCAACAATCATAAAACTTTTTTTTTTTTTTTGAGTTATTTCTGTTTGTCACTTTTGGAAACTTCATTTTCCTGGCCAATAATTACTTCACAGAAATGTCACATTGACTACTAGATTTATACCTAGAATTTTATATAAAATTCTTCTTCCATATTTGACTTAGTATATTTTTCTCATTTTTACCTTATAGGATTATTTTCATTAGGGCTTAATTAACTCTTGGATTTATTAATCAATACAGCTTTAATTTTTAACTCATAAATTATTTTATTTTATAGAAAAGTTTATAAGTACCTTCATTGTACTTGTCTTTATTTTATTTTTGTCCTATTCATTTCCTATGTTGAATGCTTGGGTTATTCATTTTCATTTTTTCTAGTTTTCAATGATTTACAGCTTTGAATTTTTCTAAAATTCAGCTTTGCCTATATTTAATATTACTGATTTTTAAAATATGCACTACTGTTTCTAGTTTGTGATTTCAATTTTGATTTCCTTTTTAAACTAGAAATTAAATATAACCATAGATTAAAATTCCAATGTTGTTGAAATTTTAATTTTATTTTTTCTGATATCTACTTTTACTGTATGTATATGCTTAAAAAACATGGCAAATCAAATTCTTTGACAGAATTTAACTTACTTTTTTTGTAAAATATTATTATAATGACAACAAAACCTCCAAATCTATCTCTTTTAATCTTTTTTATTGATTTATTTTGCTTGGTACAGGTCTCACAATGCAGCTTGGACTTGTAGTGATCCTCCTGTCTCAGCCTCCCCAGTTCTGGGATTACAGGTGTGTGCCACCACGCCCACTTTTGGACCTGCATGGTGCACTCGGGATTTGAGGGCCAGCACGGCTTGTGAGTGGGAGATTGAACCCTGGTCCTTATGCTTGCCAGACAGGGACTTAGACCACTGAGCTGTCTCCCCAGCCCCCAAATCTATCTCTTAATTTAGACTTGCTGATTATATCATTCATATCGTCTGCTTTTTTTTTTTTTATGTAACTGCTTCATCATACAAAAAGCTAGAGACTTCCATTGCAACTTCCCATTTCAATTTTTTTTTTTTTTTTCGGAACCGGGGATTGAACTCAGATCCTTGTGTTTGCCAGTCAAGCACTTATCCTACTGAGCCATCTCCTCTGCCCCCCATTTCAATTTTTTGAGGTCATAGTTTTCCAAAATATTACAAGCAATGTTTTCTTTATGTATGTCAGTTCATGCCACTCCATCCATGGAGATCCAACCAATTTTAACTTCTCTGTTAATTTAATCTCTATGAGTATAAAAAAAGATGCTGTCTTGCCCTTTTCACATACCTGCTTTGAATTCTGCTTTGATGCTAATGTCAGAATCCTTCTGAGAGTGACAGTCTGTTGCAGGATTCAGTTTTTCATCAGGTTAATATTAATACCCTTGAGGTCTTTTGTCATGTGTCATATATGAAAGTATGTACTGGATTTGGCAACAAAGGGTTCCTTGGCTGTTGTAAATAAAGGAACTTCAGTGGGAAAATTGGGGAGTCTACTGGACTGAGTGTGTCCAGCACTGAAGGGCTGTGTGGACGGTGACTGCAGGAAGAAGCTCTTGCTCGAGCTTGCCTAGGAGGGATTAGGAAGAGAAAAAGACACAGCACGAGGCGTATCTGTTCACGGAATTTTTAAAATAAGGTACAAGGAAATTCTTGCAGGAGGTAGGTAAAGCTAAGCACATTTTAAGCACTGAAGTGTAGAACACAGGCCTGAAATTTCAAATGAGAAAGGAGATAACTGAAGGTCATAAATCTCTGAAGAACTTTTATTTGGGTCATATGAGACCTCAGCATTGTTCTTCTTGCTCAGAATTGCTTTGATGAGTAATGCCCCTCTTGCTTGGTCTGACCTATTTCATTTTGCTCCCCAAAATTCGGGTATGGTTATTGCTACCATAGATAATTGGCTCAATAAGCCTGAGTTTTGGGGATTCAGAGATATTCATCATGTAAATTTGGATTTTTTAGGTGACTCTTAGTTGTTCTACACAGATGATCATATTTTCTACTGTGTTTTTAGCACAAAAGGTATCGCACACTGAAAGAAGATAACCACTTATTACATTATCTTCTTAAATTCTGACTGTGGTGAGTTTTCTTGGATTCTGGAAAAATGTTATTTGTTCCTATTTATTTTTATAAGTTATGAATTTTGGTCTGTGTGTGTAGACAAGCATGTGAAATTGTCAATATAAATATTTTTAGTGGCACATTGGCAAATGCTGTTTTGAAATATGAGGTGCTCTTTGGAATTTTGGGGAGCAAAATGAAATAGGTCAGACCAAGCAAGAGGGGTATTACTCATCAAATTGATGAACTGGTTTCTAATTTCCATAAAGACTTGAACACTATATTTCCTACAATGAGCTCCTTTTGGGTACTCTCAGATTCACTCTATCCTTAACATAGTAAACCCCTCAATAAATATTAATGATCCCTGATACCACAGGATCAATGCCCAGTTCTTTGGGTTATTGCTACGATAGATAATTGACTCAATAATCCTGAGTTTTGGGGCTTCAGATATATTCACCATGTAAATATCATATGTTTAGAGACAATGAGGTTCTCCAAGACATAAAAATGATAATAACAAGACAAAAGTATTATTGAGACAGAAAATAGCTCTTTTTAGCCAAGTCAGCCCATTGCATACAGACAAAGCACAGCAATGGCATCTCCAGCACACAGGCTGGGGTGTAACTATAAATGATCCATTCAAGTCACTCAGAGTCCACGTGTTAAAGGACTTCCAGATGTCCTCAAAGGCAGGCTCTCATTCTATAATCTGAGTCTCATCCACCATCTGGTGCTGATTTGGTTGTCGTGGTAGAGCAATGCGGGATGAAACACAGGCTGCATTGCAAGCTTCCAAAGAGTTGGAAAATTGTTTAAGGCCTCATCATTCATCAGGTTGGAAGTCCCTGTGACAAACATTTCCTGATTTCAATGGGATAAGGAGAGGTGTAGGCACACTCTATGGAAGGATTGTTTATGAGAGAATATAAATTATTATTTCAATGCCCTGAAATGAACCCAGATATTTTGGGATCAGAACCAAGTTCTCAGTCCATGGCCAGAAGTTTAGAGTTAAACAGGAGTTGTTAAATGCAGCATAATGATCAGGACCTTTGGAACCTAAGCATCCTTGTGGGTCTCATTTAATTTCTAGAAGTGCTTATTGTTCTTTGTTACAACAGATGGCCACTCCCACAGCAGCCTTCCAGTACCACTTAGAGAATCAGAAGCAATTAGAATAAAATGAGGGTGCTTAGAGAATATCTACTTCAACTGTTCTGTTTTCCAAATAATAAAAGAGCAACCCAAAGGGCAAACAATTTATCCTCAGCTCACAACATGGAGTCAAGGCCTCTAGATTCATAGTATTGTACCCATCATACTCCTACTCCTAGGGGTGGCCTCTCTGCTCTGATTTCTGTTATAAAATAACGCCATTTTGACTTGGAACCCGAAGGGTTGAAGCTAGATATTTCCCAGTCTATTCAGATGTTATGGTCATATTCTGTAGGAATGTTGAGTCAGAGACAAATAAACACTGGGAGGGAAACCAAGAGCTATTGTGCCTTTGTTCATTTAAGCAGCCATAAAAGAATGTTGTGTAGTTTATGGGAGACAGAATCGATTTCTCGTAGTATGGAGGCTGAGCTGTCTAAGATCAAGATGCCCACATTAGGTATCTTGATCTTACATTAGATATCTTGAAGGCAGATGGGCAAGCTTTCCAAAAGCTCTGGTCCACATCCTGAAAAGGGAGGAGCCATCATTACTGGGTCACCTCTTTTTGAAGGTCTCATCTCTTTACACTGTCACATGGACAACACCTGAATTTTGGAGGGAGACAGTTAAGTTGGAGCACACCTGTCACCCAAATCTTGTCTGCTTTGCTTGATTTTGTTACAGCCGTTCTTATTACGTTTTACTGCCAGTTGTGTTTAGAAGGAATGTGAGAACAAACTTAAAATGACAGAAGACAACACATAAAAAAAGATGAATAAGGGTAAAAGTTTTTAAAAAGAAACTTAATGAATGGCTGAATGAGTGTCTTGAATTCTTTTATGTAGAGTTGAGCCTATTTGAAATCAAAATATGATACATGGTAAGATGTTTGTAGAAACAG
This sequence comes from Octodon degus, assembly GCF_000260255.1. Taxonomy (NCBI): domain Eukaryota; kingdom Metazoa; phylum Chordata; class Mammalia; order Rodentia; family Octodontidae; genus Octodon; species Octodon degus. The sequence goes on along the minus strand of NW_004524829.1, from coordinate 2,306,185 downwards.
ATGCAAAACCTAACCCCACTTTATATGTATAATTAGATAATTAGAGATAAGATACATGTACAGAAATTAGTGCCTCAACATCCTGAGATAGATGTTTTGGTAGCTACGAGAAAGTACTGCAAATTAATATTTACTTCATTTCCTCCCTTTCCTAGGTACTGGTCATCAAATTCATGAAGTTGCATTCTGACCCATCTTCTTTCCCCTAACTAGATTCTCTTCCAACTGAATTTTCAATACTTAATGTTCTACTAAACTTAGTGTCCCCCATATATCAGATTTCCCCCTCAAAAGCCATTGGTGCCTTCCTGTTTATCGATTAATGACCAAAGTTTGCGTTATGGCATGCAAAGCCCAACACTAAAACTTGTAAGTAGGTTTCACTTAGTGCATCAACACTGATGGATTTCATTTTCTCTGTCTGAAGACTTGTGTTGAAAAGGGATCTAAAGCTACAGCTGAATCCAATGAGAAGGTGTGTGGTGATTGATTGAGGATGGCTGCCATAGCTTTGGTATCTGAGAGTGAGAACCGAACGCTGTATATCTCCTGTCCCTCCTTGACACCACCCAGTATCGTCTCTCATTTCATCTCGGTGTCTCAATGCATAATCTCTCTCTTTTCTCCAGTAACTCCAAATTATCTTATGTTCACAGCCAAGTGAGGGTACAAAAGTACAGCAAGGTCTTCTCCCCACAGAGGGTAAAGTATTTAAGAGGAACTAGCCAACTGCACTTCTTTAGTTTTTAAATATCGCTTGCTTGTGCTATTCATTGCCTCTCACTTTGTTCCACCTTCACTCTCAGCTGGTCTATTCCACTGTTCTCTTCTCTGACTATCATTTCACTGAATCTCTCTTTGACTCTCATTCCAGTTTTTTGCTTGACTCAGAAGATCCCTTCCTTTAATTAATACCAATCTTTCCAGCACTATTTTTTCCAACACCTTCAAATGTGTTCTGTCTTTAAGGCTGACTGACTGGGCTTCCTGATGGGACAGTCCATATCTCACCCTTTCTTTTCTGTATTATGTTGCTTACAATAATGTGTATTTTAATGTAGTGTTTGTTTGATTGAATGAATGAATGAATGAATGAATGAATCACAAGGACTTGGCTTTTAGTAGAACTGAGTATAAAATATGTTGAAAATAAAGTATACTGGAACTTCAGGGAGTTGGGAGTGGAAGAGGATATTGAAAATTGTGGTCAAAGACACCCTGGTCAGACATGCATTGAATTCTGGGAAAATAACCTGGCTATGGACACTGGATCTAGATCTGATAGAACTATAGGCTTTTATTATTATTGTTGTTGTTATTGTTATTATTTGTAGTTCTGGGGGTTGAATGCAGGGCCTTGTGTATATAGACAAGTGTTCAACCACTGGGTGATACTCCCAGATCTAACATTTTTGAGAAAGGCTCAAGTGAAACTTTTACAAACTGGTTCCCTTCCATAGAAGTCTTAGCTTTAAGCTCACCTCCTCCACCTATTGCATTATTCTATTTATTTCCATCAAATAAAGTTTTCATGGTTTTTCTTATTTTTTTACTTTATTAATGTCATGTTTTTCTGATACTATAACAATTGCACAATAGTACTCTTTTTTTTTTTTCCTGTGGAATTGGGGATTGAACTCAGGTCCTTGTGCTTGCCAGGCAAGCAGGCAAGCATTTATTCTACTGAGCTATCTCCCCGGCCCCAATAGTATTTTGACTTATTTACTGCAATGTCCTCAGCCCCTAAAACAATGACTGAGCCTGTTCAAGATGTTGAATTGTTGAATCAATGAATACTTGATTTCCCCTCAATATTGATGGGGGATTGGCTCCAGGGTCCCTGTGAATACACAAATATGTAAATACTCTAGTCCTTTAAAATAACATGATATGGTATTTGCATGTAACCTAAACCAATTTTCTGTATATTTTTAATTATTTCCAATATCTAATACAGTGGTAATTGCTATCCATGTAACTGTCATAACATAATGTTATGAAATAATGGGAAAAAGGCCTACATATCATTAACATACCTGCAGTGATTTGTCCTGTTTGTTCTATTTTTGAGCTGTAATTGGTTCATTAAAGGAGACTGTCCTGGTATCCACTCAGAAAAGAAAGAGGGACACATGTGGCAATCTAGGTGATGGCTGACAATTTGGGGGTAGGTAGAAAAAGAATGATAATGCACTTTTGGTCCCTAGGCCCAGAGAGAGGTAAATAATTAAGCAAAAATCTTAGCAAAAAACTTGTCTATTCTAGACTTTGAGGGAGGCTGAGGCTTACAATGTTATGGAGGGACAGCAGGCAGGAAGATTTTTGGTAGTGGTCAGCCCCCTATGGGGTGGAGGGCTACTCCAGATGTACCAGCCTTAGATCATGTGCAATCTAGCAGAATTTCAGGGAGGCTTCTGTGGAAAATCTAGATATAAAGTATAAAACTTCTTTTCACTCAGTAGAGCATATCAAAAAGTAAATATGATGGCATCATAGGGATAACCTTAAATTTCTATTAAAACGATTATTAGATTTCCACCTTGGAATAAAAACTGGTTGAGTCACCAAGGTATGAATGGACTCAGGCTCAACACGACACTTGAATTCCTCGTAACTTCTTAGTTTAACACATTTTGTGTGGAGATAAATTTCAGGAGCTGGGAAAATGTACTCAACTCTCATTAAAATTTATTAAGAAAGGCACAGTGAAAAGGGAGATTCATCTGAGTTTGGAACTCAGAGTGATAAAATTGTTGCCTTGGATCAATGTATGGGAAAGTAGCTGGATTGAATCCACTGTTTGGGACATTAATGAGTGAAAGCAGGTCCCTTTTGTTAAACAGCCATATCTTGTGAGCTTTGGATAAAAGGTAGAACTGGTTTTGATGTAAAAATGTGAAGAGACTGACCTGAACTTTCCAAATGAAAATGAGAACAACTCTAGCTTATTTGTATTGATTTCTGAGTTCTGCACTAAAGATGTGTAGGGATTTGATGATTTCATGACTAATAAAAAAAACACCATTTCATAATTTCTAGAATTTTCACAAAAAGTCCCACAATTCTATATCCTTATATTTCTGGAGCCCAGTGGTCCAAAGTCAAGCTGTTCACAGGGCTGTGCTCCCTCCAAGGATTCTGGGAGAATTCTCCACATATTGTGACTTAGAACAGTTCCACACGTTCCTGGACTTGTGGCTAATTCTTTCCTGCCTCCATCTTCATATGACATTTCCCTTTGTTTCTATCTTCTGCTTTTTTAAGGATACTTTTCATTGGATTTAGGGACCATTTGGTAATCTAACATGATTCTATCTCAAGATCCTTGTGGCAATTCCATCCACAGACAGCTTATTTTTTAGGTTCTTTTTTTTTTTTTTTTTTTTGTGGAACCAGGGATTGAACTCAGGAGCTTGCGCTTGCCAAGGAAGTGCTTATTCTACTGAGCTATCTCCCTGGCCCCTTGCAGAGAGCTTTTGATACCTCAAATAAAGCCACATTCACTGATTACACTGGTGAGGAAAAGAATGCATTTTTTGAGGAGCCATCGTTCAAACCACTGTGTTTAGGCTACCATGGCTTCCTTCATGGTAGCCTGCGCAGCTTCCTACAGGGCATAATTTTATCTTGCTTTTTTCCTTTTTTTACCTGGCCCAAGCTCACTGCAGAGCAAGTTTCTTTGTCATTCTTCATTTTTACTTTTTCAAATAAACATTGTTATTGCGAAACAAAACAGAACACAAAACAAAACAGCACATTTATATTTACCTTGAGGAGGACATCAGAAGTGAGAATAAGCAAAGACAAACGTGCAATACAGAATTGTATAGGAAGCAACTACTTTCTTTTTGTAATACAGAGTGCTCTAAAGAATGGAAGTATTGGGCATCAAGACAAATCAGGTGACTGTAGACATCTAGAAGTATAGTTCACCTGAAGCAAGATGAGGAATCTTCTGGAAAACTCTAGAGAAACAGCAATTGAATGAAATGATCACTGTAACAGATAATATTTATTCTTCACCTAGTAAAAATACCCTCCCTAACCCTATCTGACCCCACATAGCAGCTAGAACAATCCAGACTTTACTTTCTTGGTCATCTGTGCAGTAGGGCTGTTGAGGATCTCAATTCTGCCAGTTAACACATCTTTGTGAAGGGCTCTGATACTTGTAGTGGGTGACTGTAGACATCTAGAAGTATAGTTCACCTGAAACAAGATGAGGAATCTTCTGGAAAACTCTAGAGAAACAGCAATTGAATGAAATGATTGTTGTAACAGATAATATTTATTCTTCACCTAGTAAAACACCCTCCCTACCCCTATCTGACCCCACATAGCAGCTAGAACAATCCAGACTTTACTTTCTTGGTCATCTGTGCAGTAGGGCTGTTGAGGATCTCAATTCTGGCCAGTTAACACATCTTTGTGAAGGGCTCTGATACTTGTAGTTGAAAACATTCCTTATTGACAGCGGTGCTCTGCTGCAAGAATTCAGTCCTTTCTCCTAACATGATGTTTAATTACTTCACAGGCTCCAGGTTTAGAAAGCAAGAAGCCAAAACATGGAAATATTTCCTTCTGATTTAGAATAGCATTGAGGTCATGTCACCATAGTGTTTGACGATGCTGAGGTTACTGTGACATTTGGCACCTGGAGGACCTGGTCTTAGCTCTTCTCATCTCCAAGGTGCCGGTCAGTTGTTCATGATGGATGGTTTTATTGTCAACTATTTGTAGTTAAGGGAAGAAGTTGCTATACTGAGCCTGGTAAAGGAAAGTTTGTCAAAGAACTCTGCTCATGGGATCTGTTCTCATTATCCAAGTAACAGTTTACTTAACCAACAGTTTAAGGAAAGTGACTAATTTTGTACAATGTCGACTCTTGGTTTGTCATAAATGGCTTTTATCAGATTGAGATACAGAAGACCTATTACGATTTTATTTAGGGTTTTTATCATGACTGGATGTTGGGTTTTGTTAAATGCTTTTTCTGTATCTATTGAGATGATCATGTGGTTTTGTTTCTGCTTCTATAAATAGGATATACATTTAGTAATTTTCTGAGGTTGTATCATCCCTGAACCCCCAAGATGAATCCTACTTGTTCATGGTATGTCATGTTTTTGATGATTTTCTGTATTCTGTTTACCAGTATCTTCCTGAAGATTTTTGCACCTATGTTCATTAAAGAGATTGGCTTGTGATTCTTTTTTTGTTTTTGGTTAGCTTTTTTTCTGAAGGCTTATCAGAGAACTCTTTGTAATTGTAATAGGTCTTCTGTATCTCAGTCTGATAAAATTTATTTTGTAATTTACTATCAGGGTAATGCTTGCTTCAGGGAATGACCAGAATTACTGCTTCCCTTTCAGTTTGATGAATATTGGTATTAGATATTTTTCACGAACTAAAGTATACTTTTATAAATTAAGTCAAAATTTTAAGATATTCTTGTCACTAGTAGTCATTATTGCTTACCCAGCCAGACTGATTTATGAAATCATGTTGTCAATGCAGTGATGAATAATGTTCTTTGATTTTAGTTTTAATATATCTTTATATATGGAAGGAGGTTAAGAATAAATATATTTCAGACGTGTATATTACTTTTTGTAAACTGTGTGCACACGTACTTGCCTATTTTCTCCTATGCTGGTTTTCCTAGTTGGAGTAAGTCTTAACAATCATGATAATACTGAGTTCAATCCCTGGTTCCAACAAAACGAAAACCAGTGATAATAATTGTAAAAGTGTTTTTCCATTTTGCAATTTGTCTTTTGCCTTTGCAGACAGTAGGATTAATATTAAACTAATATTATATTGTTCAATTTATCTTTTTTCCTGCAAATAGTTTTTCTCTGAAAAGTTGTAATTTCTAAGTTTATTTTCATAATGTAGGGCCAAATAATTACTTATCATCCTTTGATTCTCTCTGATTATGGTTAGTTTTTCTTATTTATTGTTTTGTTATTTGAGTTTGCTTTTGAATTTTAAGCTAGATGAAATTTAATTTGTTTCACTTTTATTTTTCAGAGAATCGGGTCTTGAAATTATTTATGGATTTTCCATTTTCTAAAGCAGTATTTCTAAGTCTTAATTTATTCCTTTTTATTTTTCTTACCTTTTACATGATTTATTTTGTAACTTACTTAGTTGTGTTTCTTATTTCTTTATCATTAGAAAAAATTAATTGAACATTATACATTTTCATCTGAGCATTATTTTAACTATATTTTGCAGCATTTTCACTGATGATTTGTTTTTGCATTTTATTATTTTATTAGGAATAATTCCAGATGGGTTATGAAGAAAAAATATTGAGTTTGATGTGTCTTCTAAAAACTCTGAAAGATATGTTCATCAATAAACAACAAAATATCAGCAGAACCATATATACTAGGCAAAGAGTCAGGCTGATACCAAAAGCAACATGCAACATAAAAAAGATATACTATAAAGGAAGGCAATCTGCTGAGTATGAAAATCCACCGCCACAGGGACTCTTGGCAACCAGCACAGAATCAGCTATCAAATCCAAACCACACCAAGGGAAGTTTCATTGATGGGAGCCGGCAGCTGGTCAGGGGGAAGAACTAAGTTCCTCAGTGCAAGAGAGCTGAGTAGTGTTTTGGAGCATTAATCTTTTTGGCAGAAGACAGAAATAAATACAAATGGAATGCTACATTTTTAAATCAGCAGACTGTCCCAGGAATGATAAAGGAATCAGTAAAGTAGCAAGGAGATAATTTCTAAAACATTATTTGTTGTGGTCTCAAAACGCAGTCAAAATGATTTAAAGGTGACATAATAGGCATTTGGGTTTACAAGTGAAATTAAGAGAGGATATTTTTTCCCCAAGTAAAATCTCTTTAAAACCATATTGCTAAATGGCAGCATCATACTTGGTGAATAATAATTGGCAACAAAATAGGTTGAAACTGCCTAAACCAGTCCCGGATATTGTTTAATAACCAAGATGCAAACTAATTTTGCTGTAACAAGCCTAGGCCAATTCTATCAAAGGTGTCTGAGCTTAACGTATCCGAGGTTCCACATTCAGCTTCCTTTAACGTTTTGAAAGCTCATTTGACAGCCAGTCCACTCCTTCATACAGACCTGTTCCTTGTGTAGCGCAAGTGGCTTGAACATACCACGTTCTGTTCTGAAGAGACCCAATTTATCTGTCATTTCACTGATGGCCACAGCGTTTGGCAAATCCTGTTTGTTCGCAAACAGCAGCAGCGCTGCATCTTGCAGCTCGTCTTCCTGAAGCGTATTCTGCAGTACAGTTGCTCCTTCCTGAATTCTTTCACGATCCTTGCTATCTACCACAAAAACAAGACCCTGGCTATTCTGGAAGTATTGCTCCACAGAGGCCGAATTTTATCTTGACCACCAACATCCCACACTGTGAGACAAATGTTCTTATGTGCTACTGTTTCCACATTAAAACCAACGGTGGGAATGGCGGTAACTATCTCCCTTAAGTTGAGTTTGTTCAGAATGGTGGTCTTGCCGGAGCATCCAATCCAACCATCAGGAGACGAATTTGCTTCTTGCCGACCCGGCGGGAGAAGAGCGAGGAGGTGAGGTCCAGGGCGGCGGTGGCTCTTGCGATGGGCCAGAAAAGGGCTCCGTGCCAACCCGGGCCTTCGCCTTCTACGCTCCGGATAAAGAGATGAGAACCGCGGGGGAAAGAGGGCAGTCGGGTGACCGCAGGCCAGAAGCGCAGGCTGGAAGCAGCCGGGCGAAGAACTATCTGGGTGCTGGCGCCTGGTGCGGGAGCACCTAGCTTGGGATCCAAAGCCCAGCAAGGCTGGTCCCCATCCCCCATCCCCAAGCTTCCCGCGCTGCAGGCGCTGCCGCGTCTGCACACCTCGGGGATAGGCCCCCTTGGCGCAGCCTCATTGACATGGCCTTGGGGAACAGGCCTTCACTGGTAATTTTTGAGTTCTTCAGATTGGGTTTGGTTTCTCTTTTGCCCAGTGAATTGATTAGGAAAGTTTTTAAAAAAAATTTAGGTGGTAGTATTTTTTGCTTTGACATTAATTTATATTTTTCTTTAATTCCAAATGGCCAAATTTAGAAAATGCTGCCTACCCATCAAAAGATGGTCTACTTTTCTTTTCTTTTCTTTTCTTTTCTTTTCTTTTCTTTTCTTTTCTTTTCTTTTCTTTCTCTTTTCTTTTCTTTCTTTCTTTCTTTCTTTCTTTCTTTCTTTCTTTCTTCTTTCTTTTTTTCTTTCTTTCTTTCTTTTTTTTTTAGATATTTACTTTTTGTGTTTATAGTGCATAGTTTTGGTATGGCCTGGAAAGGCTACTGTTTTACAGTATTTGTTCTTTTCCTTATTTGCTCTTTGTTTTTTCTCCTCTGGATTTAAATAACATACTTTAAAGCCTACTAATACTTCCCTATTTCTTTTTTTTTTTTTTTTTTTTTTTTTTTTTTTTTTGTGGCCTGCTCAGCCCACCCTGAGGGTGGAGCTGGAGTGACACATGATGGGGGCCATTGAACCGCAGTCCCTGCGCTTTGTCTAAGCTTGTCTAAGCAGGTGCTTTAGACTGCTGAGCTATCTCACTGGCCCATTTCTCTATTTCTTGTAATATTTCCAATATATGCTATGTTGTGAAATGTTTGTTTTATTAATTGTAAACTGTTCTCATTATCTTTCCTAATAAATGCTTTTGGTACGAATGCTGGTAGTATTTTTAAAGATCCCAGTTCCTCCTTTTCCTTTCATTGACGTCTGCCAGTCTATGATAATCACTCTTTTCAGGTCATGTTTTACAAGTGGCACATTTGTGATCCAACCCAAAGGTCTTTTCTCTGTTGATGGATAGATTAAATTCATTTTTGGGTAAAGAAAAAATATGTTTAGTCTCAATTTTTCATACACTTTATACCATGTTTTCTGGCTTGGCAGCTGTAAGCATTTGTAACTGTGTAGTCTATTTCTTTTGCTTATGGATTCAGAGATTTCAGCCTGCGGTTGATGATGGGTCTGAGGTGAGATACAATATCATGGCAGAAGGGCCTGGTGGACCAAAGCCATGCTCCTCCTGTCAGCTGGGAAACAAGGAAGAATAGGCAAGGAGTGGGCAGGGACCAGACACAGTCCTCAATGCCACATTCCCTTGATGCACTCCTTTTAGCTAGGCTCCAACTCTACCATCACCTCCCAATAATGCCACAAATTATAATCTCATCAGTAGATTAATCCACTGCTGAAGTTAAAGCTTTCGTGAACCAATCACTGCCCTCCCAAATCCATGAGCTTGCAACCAAGTCTTCAGCATATGTGTTTTGGAAGCACTTCAAATAGAAATCATAATATGTAGGCATGACAGAGTAGTCAGTTTTTGTGATGGGACTGAGGTAAGGATAGGAAAATAGCATCGTACAGAAAGTGTATTGGGAACATCAGATTACTTTAAGTTACCTTACTTGTAAGGATTAAACCACAGTGGGGTTTCTTCTGTTGTATAAAACCAATCTCTTGTTTCCATTGGAGACTTGGCTATTTTCGCCTTCCTAATTTCTTGGAAGGAAAGGAAAGCAAGGCAAATAATTTAGTTTCAGTTCAGTGAGTGATTCCATTTTGATTGGTCTATTAGGAACTAGTGCAGGAACTGAATGGCCTCCTGTAAATTTATTGAAGTTTTCAAAAGTCCATATCAACAGGAGAATGGAGAAACTCTGATATATGTGTATGAAGAACTATTGATACACAACAACAGGGAAGGGGCTCAGAATAGGAGAAGACAGGCAAAAAAACGTGCACACTATATGGTAGGAAACGGTGACCAACTGATTCTTGGAAACCAAACAGTGATTAGTTCTTGGGAAGGACTACCTGAAAATAAGAAAAGTTTTTTTTTTCTTTTAATCTTACTTTATGCAACTGTGTATCAATGTAAAAAAAAAAAAAAGAAAAGAAAAACCAAAAGAGAAAAGAAAACAAAGGATTCAATACGTATCCTATGTTGGTAGAGTCACCACAAGACCTTGGGTTCCTGCTTAGTTCTCTTTGGATTCCTAATAGAGTGCATAGTTTCCCAGGGATTCCCTCAGACTCTCAGCACTGCCCCCCTGGCATTGCTCACGGGCATCACATCACCATAAATCCACTTCACATAGGTATGCATCATAGCTCCCTGGTCCTTAGAGGCTTGCCACTCCGTGAGGGACTCCATCGAACCATGTCATTGCCTGAAGAGTTTACCTGCTTTGTAGGTAGAGGGACAGGATTGAGCATCAAAAAGTCATTGCAGTTCACTTTGCCTGAAATTAAGTGCTAAGGAGTAATAATGGATCTTTTATGCTGTATGCATGTTTTCCTTTCCATTAAATCTCAAATATGCTGTTTGCTTTTGTATCCTTAGTTCAGGCTGCTTTGAAATCCATAGGGGGAAAGAAACCCTTCATTAAGTTCAGCAGCACGGCCCTGTAATGCAGCAGTACTCCTATTTGGTTTTCCTTCTGTAAATATTTGTGCTCTCTCAGGCTAAGGAGTGGTTTGTGCTAAAGACTAAAATATCCCCATTGATATCCTCCAGGTGCGGCAGGAAATGCCTGACCCTTCACCCCAGCCCTACAATGACCTCAACCCCTTTCCCGAGGACCACCCTCCAGGCTGCCCTAATATGGAGTCAAGATCACCTCTGTCTGTTGACGGCTGAATAGCAGGAGAAGATGGAACTGAAATTGAATGGTTATAGCAACCCAGCTTTTTTTTTTTTTCACTAGAAAGGTGAAGGTTACTTTGCTTTCATTACTGCCTTCGAGCTTGTTAATGAAAAGATGGAAAAGCAATATTGACAACACTGAAGTCCAATTTGTCCAGATATTGAGAAATATCTGGACATTTATTATAGAAATGAGAACTATCTGGACATTCATTATAGAAATGAGGCCAACAACAAATGAAAAAGTAAGATATGTGATATGACCAATAATAGAAAGAAAACTGCCAAAGTCTTAGAGAAATAGTTCTTTTTTTCTCCTGGGTCGGGGTTTTCAAATTTCTGCTTTCCACAAAAGGTCATACTATGAATGTTAATCCAAATTAAAAGGTCCTACTTTAGCTTCAGGATCTGTTTGCTTACTTATCTTGCCTGGCTAACTCAATTTATAGCAAGGGAGTTTTGCTCATTCACCCCATAAACATTTATTCAACTGCATGCTAGCCCAGGTTTTTCATTTACACAGTTAGTTCAATTTTACATCTCTATAAATTTACTTCCTTTTTCAATTTCCTAAACTTTTGTTTTGCTCATCCATGTCCAAGCTGTGATGCCCCATGCATTTTTAAGTTACCTCTTGTGCAGATGGCCCTATCTGACTCCTCAGACTGAGGAGGTGCAAATCGAGTCACCTTGGTAAACACATAGGAAATGATTTATTGTGAATACATTCCAAAATGTAATCTAAGTCTTTGAATCTTAATATGAAAGAAAATAGCATAAACTTAATTTATCTTTAATTTTTAACAATAACCTGATGAAAATTGAAATAAATGTACAAAAATGGAGAAAATAAATTGATGTGAGACCAGAAATTTTTCTAGAGGAAAGAAATGTGATTATAGTGTAAAAATGCATAATATCAATAAAAATAGGCAAAAGTCATAAGCTGCAAGGAGATCTTGAATATATTTTGTTTTACTCTTGATCTTAAGGTCTTGCACAGCTCAGATATAGTGATCCTCCTGTTTTCAGCCTCCCCAGCACTGGAATTATGGGCATGCACCACCACGCCTGGACTTGGGGGCCTTCAGCATGCCCTGGGGATGGGGCCAGCGCAGCTCAAATTTACAAGACACAATTTCTCAGCACTTTGTAAGAAAATTAAATCAATTACAAAAGAATATGACAGCAAAAAAACCCCTCAAAACTAAACTACATTGAAATTTATTTATTTATTTAGATTTTTTTCACTTTTTTTTTTTCCTCAAAGCTGGGGATTGAACTCAGGCCCTTGCACTTGCCAGGGAAGCGCTTATTCTACTGATACATCTCCCTAGTCCCTTTTCTCACTTTAATGAGAAAAAAAAAATAACAGTTTTGAAGCAGGTTAGCAGGACAATTAAAATAATTAATACATTGCATATTGTTGTCTTTTTTTTCAAAGTTTTATTGATAAACAGATAGCAATGAGACAATTTCAAATCAAATCGGAAGTAGTTTCAATAAATATTACACTGCATATATTCTTCTTAGTGGTTAATTGCTGTACAAGATGCGGACTTGTGATCCTATTTACAAACACCATTAGAACAAATCATTCTATTCATTAAGAGAATGCAACTATATATCTATCCCAACCACTTTGAATACACAGATACAAAATGGACATTCATAGGCATACCCCATTTTTTCTAAGTTCCGTTATTGAATATTATAGGTGTGTAAACTCAGAAAAATATTCTAAAAGAGTCCAGTAGCCCATAATAGCATTGGGTCTTCTGTTTAACTGGCAATGTCAGAAATTATTGACCTGAGTCCCCCACAGCTCAACTTAACAGCATGGCTTTATTTCCTATATTTCATCTTCATACTTTTCTACTGGATGGTTAAGACCAAGGTAAAGCAGGACCTATGCAACAAGAGTTGTAGCTTTTTGGTCTGAGAAGGTCAGTGAAATGCCCTCAGGATTTATCCTGAGATCCTGTACCTCAGATTGTAGAACCTTTGTCAGTGCAGCCATGTGGATGAGTCACGGCCATTGCTTGGCCAATGTGCTCTCTGTGAAAGCCTGAGAGAGTGTCTTCTCCCCATGTGACTCTCCTTAGGCCCACTTTACAACATCGATCACTTTCCTCTTTGGCCCCATAATCTTCTTGATCAGAAAATTTGGGACACTACCGAGGTACATGACTTTACAGTACAAGTTCTCATATGTCCTGAGTCTTAATTGACCTTAGAAGACTAGGGCCAAAATGTTGGCTTTCCTTGTAGCCCTCCTTTTTCTCTAATTTTGGTCTGCAAACTTAGGTTGTTAACCATCCAGAAGACAAGCTTATTGTTATTATCAAACAATTTAGGCTATCAAGCTTAACCTCTCTATCTCACTGCATTTCAAACATCTTAGGCATATTAAGGAACGGTTTTTTTTCTTCAGTTTTTGTTTTTTTGACTTTTAGTTCCTTCCTTATTTTGTTAAAAAACATTTAAAAATTAGATTATATTTTAAAAATGGGATAAAGAATTCTATGCTTCTCATGTTTGCACATAAGTCCAAAAATCTCACCATATACAACCTTGAAGCAGGACAGTCGCACAATATTCCTTTTCCTGTCTCTTGCTTTCATTCACCACCCCCTTCTTCTTGAACATCCACATACCCGAGAGACATCTTAGCAGTAACTGGCATGTCATGAGCATATTGTTGTCTTAATAGTAGTTATTCAGAGGACAAGATGTAGACATGATATCTTGTCTAAACAATATTAGTGGCAGATGCAGGGGTCTGAGGTTTGATCCCCAGTCCTGACCCCTAGTGCACTGAGATGGGAATCGAGACTGGGTGTGGTGGTGCATGCCTATAATCCCAGCACTTGGGAAGCTGAAAACAGGAGAATCTCTACAAGTCTGATATGTGTAACGAGACCCTGTAGACCCTGTAGGCCTTGCACTAAAAATACAAAATAAATAAATAAATACATTAAAAAATGCAAACCTTTCTTCTCAAGGAACTAAGAGAAAGTAGCTGTATATCTATCTTAGCTTGTGTACATTGAAATTTATTTTGCAAAAAAATTTATAGAGGGCTGGGGAGACAGCTCAGTAGAACCAGCACTTGCCTGGCAAGTGCAAGGTCCTGAGTTCAATCCCCAGTACTGCAAAAATAAATAAAATAAATAAATAAATAAATAAATAATTTATAGAATGAGAAAATCAAAACTGCAATGATAACCTATTTATAAGTAAGGGTTTACCTACCCTCTGCCTTTTCCTGAGTGAAGTCCTAGAGTGTAGAAGGTGGAGAAGCATCAGTGAACAGCTCTTCTTCCCTCATAGAACTTGCAGTGGATGAAGAAGGGTAATGTGTCTGTCTTCTGCAGAGCAAGAAGTCCTCTGCTGGATAGGTAACGCTTGGCTCCTGGAGCTCTTCGTGTCAAAAACTAATGGAAGGGGCTGGTGAGATGGCTCAGTGGTCTAAAGCACCTACTCAGAACAAGCTTAGCAAAGCACAGGGACCGCGGTTCAATCCCCCAGCACCACATGCCAGCCAGCCCCACCCCCTGGTGGGATGAGCTGGCCACACACACACACACACATAAATAAATAAATAAATTAAAAAAAAAAAACTAATGGAAGAGAAAAGCGATGAGATAATCTTCCTAAGACAAAATGTGACCTGCTACAATGCCAGAAGGGAAACATCCAGTTGTTGCTTCAGGCTTTTCATCTGAACTGCGTTTTTAATAACTCCTCATGACCTCTTTGGCAGGTGGGCTGCCTCGGGGAAGTGGGGTAAATGGTGGGAATTAACAAGGTAAAATAGCAATCTCCACGAAGCAATTTGCAAATGTCACTGCTATTGTACTTTTTCACTACACAAGAAGAGCAAAAAGAAACAACCACAGAAACAAGGAGAAAATAAAAATAAAAACAACCAAGAAACTGAATGAGGAGGAACAAGTGAATAAGAAAATAAAAGTAGAAAGTAACAAAAAAAATGCAATTTGTTAATTAGTGAAATAGTTCTTCGAAAGGGATAGTAAAATAATATTAAGATGGGATTAGTGAAAAAATTCAAAAAATATGCAATATTAATAATATAGTAAAAGCATAAGAGATATATAATAACTATTAATGGTAATAAATTTTCGTCCTAATCAATTATCCATATTTCAAGCATAATACAAATTGCCAAATTAAAAAAAATCAAATTAATGCTGATAAAATCTAGATGTACATAAAACCCAAAAATATTTATGAAAGAATTCATCTGAGTGTGAGTGTACACATCTGCTCTCCCTGGGAGGCTGGGATAGGAGGATTGCAAATCTGAACCCAATCTTGGAGACTTTGCCACTTAGGATCATGTCTGAAAATAAAAAAGTAGAAAAAGGGCTGGGCAGATAACTCAGTGTGAAGGCCTGGGGTTCCATCTGTAGTACCACAGACAAACAAACAAAACCAACCTTTATGCCCTATAAAAAGTGTCTACATATAATTTTATGATCAGTTTGCCTTGATTTTTATGAAAGTACTTTTGTGATAAAACTTATGAGTGCTTTGGAAAAATAAAAGAAAAATTTGTATCACTTATTCTAAGACCTAGCAGGATAAAAAAGCAACACAGGTATGAATCTCTTTGAAGGCCACAAATTTTGTTCAAAATATATCAAAAAATTAAATCAATCTGTGGGACCAGGGAGATAGCTCAGTAGAATAAGCACTTACTTGGCAAAGTCAAGGTCCTGAGCTCAATCCCCAGTACCACAAAAAAAAAAAAAAATAAAAAAAAAAAAAACTGGGGATCTGTGTTTCAACTGAGGTTATTTGGAGGAATGAATCCATAGAAAACATACATGTAATTGATAGGTATTCCTTACAGAGTCAGGTCCACAATAGCCTTGGGTTTGCTAGAGCTGAAAAATCTAGAGGCTGCTCAGCCCAAGAAGAGGGAAGCCACAAAACAAGAGGGATCAAAGATGCAGCTCCAATCCAGGAGCTCTGATGATGAGCTTCAGGCCCTGAAGGTCACTGTGAAGTCACCAGGGCAAGTCTACGTTGGAAAGCTGAAGAAATTGGAGACTGAGGTCCTAAGGTGATGGGGAGGACTGGCGCTCTTCAGAAATGGCATACTTCCTTCTTCTTCTCTTTTTATTTCCATCCAGGCTACAGGACTATTGCTTGGTGCCACCAGTCTCTGGGATAAGTCCTTTCCCCTCATCTTGTGAGCCTACATGTCACTGACCCACAGACACATCCAGAACTGTGTTTTACTACACTGAAAGAAATTCTTTTATGACATGTTGCAATTAATGGTCATTGCTTTTTGTTAATACACTTATAAATTAAGAATGTTAACATACTTATAAATTAAGAACTATGATAGAAGCAAAATTATACATTGAAAAGGATTTATCTTGAAACTAGTAAGATAGATATGTAACAGAAAAACTAAGTTAGTTGTTTATAATGCAAATTAAAGGACTTTATAATCCTCTATATGAATATCCCATATGTAATAGATAAAATTCAACATGCAATACTGATAAAAATTCATTATAAGTAATGGCAGCAGAGTAGAGCTCTAGTGTGTAGTGCTTAGACAGAAAAAGTAAACTGTCAAAGAATTCAGACCACTGAGTACTTGTAACTTAGACCAACTTGACTTTTGACTTATCAGATCAACTTGCTACAGAAAATGAGAAATAGTGTGGCACAGATCAGGCGTTCTGGTCATGACAGAAGAGACAAGTACAATTCTTATCAGAGGACCTCTTTCCCTGAAGATAGATGTGCAGAATGAAAAAGGTCACCCCAGGGTAGAGAGAGAGAGAGAAGAAGGTCCTGGGAATCCCCATTTCCAGGGAGCAGAAGCCTAGATATCTCAGCAAATCAGAGTTCAGCTTAGGATGAGTCTGCTGCAAAGAAGAAGAAAAATGAGCTGGACCCACTCCTTGCTCACAGCGGTGGAGCATACATTCCTCCTGCAAAGCTCAGATGATGAAAAAGCAGATTACACATAAAAATAGATTATCATACCAGAGGATGAGCATTGAGTCCTTAAAGAAGTCGATCCATGGTCTTATCAACAAAATAAAGTTTCCAATGTAAGTATTATTATAAAAGAGCTTCTTTAAGAAAATATGGTGAGAAAAAGAGGGGTGCTTTCCAGACCTGTTTCACAAGCACAGAGCACATCTCCAATCTTCACACATGTCTATGCAACATTGGTGGCAATGATCAACTCAGTTTCCCAACAAATTAGAGAATTGATCCTCAAGAAGTTAATCCTTAATTTTTGAAAAGGCTATCAAAGAAATGATAAGCAACTTTGTCTGACTGCTTCAATATTTGTAGCACATCTTATTAACCAAATGTGGTACATGAAGTTCTATGCTTAGAGATGCTCACTTTGCTCTTGGAAAGACCAACGGATGCCAGTGTCGAAGTGGCTATTGGCTTTCTAAAGGAATGTGCTCTCAAGTTAACATAAGTGCCACAAAGAGGAAGCAACACAATCTCTGAACACCTTTGAAACATTCTCCAGGAATCTGAAATGGATAAAAGAGTTCAGCACATGATTGAAGTGATGCTTTCGGTATGGAAGGACAGATTCAAGGGCCACCCAGTCATCCTAGAAGGACTCGACCTCATTGAAGAGGACGATCAGTTCACACATATGCTGCCCTTGGAGGATGACTATAACCCAGAGAATGTTCGCAATGTTTTCAAGATGGATCCTGATTTTATGGAGACTGAAGAAAAGTACAAAGCTCTGAAGAAAGAAATACTTGATGAAGGAGACAGTGATTCAAATGCAGACTAAGAGGCAGGAAATAGGAGGAAGAAGAAGAGGAGGAAGAAGACAATGAAAGACAAAAAGTAATTATTCATGATAAAACAAAGGAATCTAGTCTCATTTCATTATACAATATATCTTGCTTTTCAGTCAAGTTTAGATTTTGAAGGATGTGCTCACAAATTACTGAAAATGGAATTTCCTGAAGGTCAAGTGAAAGAGCTTTGCAATATGACACCTGATTGCTGTGCCAAACAAAGGAAATATGAGAAATCTTTTGGCTTGTTAACTGGGCGATTTTCATGCTGAACAAAGAATACATGGAATCTTTTGAAAGTATATTCAAAGAACAGTATGATACCATTCATCGCCTAGAAACAAACAACTTGAGGAATGTTGCCATGATATTTGCTCACCTCTTGCACACTGACTCGCTTCCGTGGAGTGTTCTTGAATGTGAAGAAACCACTACATCGTCTAGTAGAATTTTTGTCAAAATACTCTTCCAGGAACTGTGTGAATACATGGGCCTTGCTAAACTGAATGCAAGATTGAAGGACAAAATGTGACAGCCATTCTCTGAGGGATGATTGTCCCACGATAATCCAAGAAACACTCGACTTGACATCAACTTCTTTACCTTACAGGTCTTAGAGGTTTAATGGGTGAAATGAATGAGCATCTTAAAAATACAACCAAAATTATTATGGCTCAGAAACCGGGTGTTAAACAAACAAATCCTTGCTGCGTTCTTTGTCTTTGGTGTCTTCAGATTCTGACTGTGGACTCGGACTTTGAGAGCCGTGAGAGCAGCTCAGAATCGTCCAATGCAGACAGTGGTTCTTCATCCTCCAGGAGCAGTAGCTTGGTCTCAGCTAAAGATATGAGAAAGAAGGGATAGACAAAGGCAGGAAGTAAGGATAGAGATAAATCAGCCAGGAGCCAACAAACAAATATGAGGAGACAGGAGAAAAGATGAGCAGAACAAAAACACCAGGAAACAAGATCTGAGAGAGACAGGAGATCAGGAAAACACAGAAGTCAAACTTCAAGAGATAAAAATTGTAGAGATCCTGTAGCAAAACACACATCAGAAAGGAGCATTCTGGGGGCCAGGGAGATAGCTAAGTAGAATAAGTGTCTGCCTGGGAAACACAGGGTCCTGAGTTCAATCTCTGATACTGAAAAAAAAAAAAGCATTCTTGCCAAAGGACACAGTTATAATAGGTTTGGGAATGACTGAGACAAAGAATGAATATGGATTGGGAAAATATGCATTGTAATCCACGAAAGAAGAGAAGAGAGAGGAAAAAAGAGTTTTTCAGAAAACGAGAATTACAGACTCTAAAATATGAACAGTGAAAATTCTAGAACATCAGACAGATCAAAGTCAAGAGAGAAGAAAAGAAAACATGCAAGCTTTCAGAGTGAGGAAGACAGGTATCAGAGCTGTGTGGAAAGATGATGGTAAAAATCAGGTAGATACTCTGAACATTCCACAGAGTCACAGAAACATCAGGACCAGAAAAAAGTAATTCTACAAAATAACACAACCAAACATGCTTTATGTTCAGTTGAAAGTATTTTTTACGTTGATGAAACTTATAGAGTTCTTGTATAAAGTGTGGCTTTGTATTTGAAAAATTTAAAAATATTTTCATTTTAACATGTTTTGTAATTGATACATTCAGTGGTTTCATATAAAATTATTGGAAGAGAAAAATCTCTACAGAGAAAAAATGTAAGTCTTCCTCAGTCAAATGTTAAAAAAATCATTATATTCCAAGGAGACTTTAAAAAAAATTTTTTTTAAAAAATGTTTTATTTCTTTATTTATTTGCTATGCAGCTCAGACACATAGTGATCCTCCTGCTGAGACTATAGGTATGTGCCACCACACCTGGTTTCGGTGGCTGGCTTGGCTCGGGGCCGGCATGGCATGTGGTTCCATGGATTGAACCTGGGCCTTTGTGCTTGGCAGGCAGATGCTTAAACCATGGATCTGTCTCCTCAGCCCAAGGAGACTTTCATAATGTCATGAAGAACATTCATTCTAAACTATCATACATACTGAAGTATTAGAGAAGGATCCTCAAGTCAGAAAATGGTGTCTGATGTGAGCAATTTTCCTTAATTTTTTAATGAAAATTTTAAATATCAATTTAATTAACAGGAAAATGACAATAGTAGAAGATAGAACTATTAGAAGTAAAAATAAAAGTTTGTATTAGTTGATAGAAGGATAGCATATCCAAAAAAAAAAAAAAAAGAAAAGAAAAAGAAAAAGAAAATTACCTGAAGGTCATAAGTAAATCTAGAAGATGCTGTATATGAATTAAGAAAAATATACATATGAATGATGAAAATCAAGAAACATGGCTATAGAAGGTGAGAGAAATGTGGTCCTCCAAGAAGGGAGGCATCATAGCATGTTTGTATAACTTTTAAAAATTAGTGGGTGTAAGAACAAAGAAAGGATGGGAAGTGTCATGGTATGAAGAAAATGAGGAGTTGGGGAGATGTAAGCCCTCAGGCCCCTGCAGGTGGACACATCCAGAAGGAGGCTGAGGGCTGTTCACAGAGGGCCCAGTGAGGCTGCAGGACAATCCACACCTGGAGGCCCAAGGGCCAATGCTTTCAGGGAGGAGCAAGGAGCGTATTGCTGAGAGGCCAGAGGAATAGGCTAGAGAAGCCTCTGAATTATGCATCAGAGAGGTAGGTGGTGGTGCCCTGGTCGGGGTTGCTAGGGTGGAGCATCAGGAACATTGCATTGATATAGGTTGACTAGAGAACAGGAGATACAAAGGTACAGTGACTTCAAGTGGTTTTTCACAAAGTTTTTAATGTGGATGTGAAGTCAGAAGTGACAATGTGGAATTTGGGAACGTTTTGTTTTCCCCAAAGCCAATAGAAATTAAGTGGCGCTGATTTGCTCCTGAAAATTACCAAGGAAGAAATTGATTAATTATACAGGGGAAAAGGGAACATTACAGAAAAAAATATTTGAGAAGAAGGTAGAGAGGACCCTGTATAAATGACTGCAAAAATGATTCTTAGATACCAAGATATGCAAATTTACTTTGTGATTACCAAATTAATCTCTCCAATGAAAAAGTTTTTCATTAAAATCTTAACATTCAAAATATTAAATTTGGTAAAACTAAGTGCTTGAGAATTGCTAGCATGATTTGGAAAAATGAAAGTTATGAGGATTAAGATGTTTTATCACATATTAATGCTGCTCATAAAGTTCAATAATGTTTTGTGATGAGGATAAACAAATTAGTGGTACAGGATTTCTAGAAATAAGACTCAAATGATTAGTAAGCAGTTAGTGTGTGTTAAGATGCAGAAAAAAACAAATACTAAAAACCCCAATACATGCTTACTCATATCTGTTGACCTATTAGGAAAAAGAAAAAAAAAAGGTTAGAACACATCATTAAATAGTACATTAAAATATATTCCAGGTAAATTCGTACTATAACAGAGCTATTAAAAAACATAATGGGCTCCAAAACATACTTTCAAAGGCAAATAGAGTTGTAAAGGGTTTAATAGGTGGGTAATATAAAAATCATAGCCCTATTATTGGGTTTAAAAATGATGGGCTTGTTGAAGTCCGTCGTTCATGAATTTATAGAAGAATATTTTAGAAAAGGGAAAAAATCACAAAAATAATGTAACTTAACTTCCAAATTAGAACATTATAAAAGAGCTTTATTGTACTTTTCATATCTTACACTAAGATTATTTGTGTAGCACAAAATAAAATCTAGAAGACAATATTCTATTTACTTATACGTTTTACTTATGGAAGGAAATCACCTACTACAATGTTAATTATCTAATTTTTTC
>NW_004524829.1:2281665-2283626 GCF_000260255.1 Octodon degus | reverse complement strand
TTAAAAACAGGAATAAAGAATTATATACTTCTTATGTTCACACATAAGTCCAAAAATCTTACCATATACAACCTTGAAGCAGGACAGTCCCACAAAATTCTTTTTCTTGTCTCTTGTCTTCATTCACCACCCCCTTCTCTTTGAACAATCATCTACCCGAGAGACATCATAGCAGCAAATGGCATGTCATGACAAGCAGCTTGTATTCAGAAGACCAGAATGACAGGCACTCCAAGCATGAAACTACTATTACAGATTACCATCTGCAGTGCAGTTGCTTAGTTCACAGGTATCAGTATATATAGTTAGTCAGGGTGAGAATCTTCCCAATTAACTGCTAGATTCAAAAACCTTCTGAAGATTCTCAGGATCATTGCCTTGCCCATCTTCTACATATAACTGTATGGCTTGTCACTGTCATGTTTCCTAGCTCTTCTCCTTTTCCTCTCTTGATTAGTTGGTCCTCGAGTTCCTGCCTTCCTTTTACTTGTATTATACCTTTCTGTTTGTATTTCTTCTTTTGAGTTCTTATACTAGGGAAACTATACAATATTTATACATGTGTGTCTGGTTTATTTAACTTATGAGTATATCTTCAAGTGGCATCCACTTCAATATAAAAGCTTTAAGTTTATCATTCTTTATAGCTGAGTAATAGTCCATTTTGTAAAAATACCACATCTTTTTCATCCTTTCCTCGGGTGATGGGCATCTTGGTTGTTTCCAAGATTTGGCTATCACAAATTGTGCTGCTATAAACATAGGCACACATATATCCCTGTGATATGATTTTTCAGATCCTCTGGGAAAATTCCCAGTAGAGGAGCTGGTTTAAAGGGGATTTCCAGACCAACTTTTCTAAGGAGTCTCCACACTGATTTCCATAATGGTTGCACCAGTCTACATTCTCACCAGCAGTGGAGAAAGGTTCCTTTTTCCCCACAGCCCCTCCAACATTTGTTATTGGGTGACTTCTTTATGATAGCCATTCTTTCTGGGGTGAGATGCTATCTCAATGTTGTTTTAATTTGCATTTCATGAATGGCTAGTGATGTGGAGCATTTTTTCATATATCTATTCAATTCTTTAATTTCTTCCTCTGAGAAGTGTGTGTTCATCTCAGATGCCCATTTCTAGATTGGGCCTTTAAATTTTGGGGCTCTAGTGTTTTTTAGTTATTTATAAATTCTAGAGAACAGACCTTTCTCTGAGTACTTATTTGTCATGATTTTTTCCAAATTTGTAAATTTGTCTTTTCACTTTGTTGATAATTTCTTTTGACGTGAAAAAACTTCTCAGTAAGAGCAGGTCCCCGTTGTTAATTCTTTCAGCTGTTTCCCGTACTGCTTGGTTTTTGTTCATGAAGTCTTTGCCTACCCCTATGTCTTCGAGAGTTCTTCCTACTTTCTCTTCCAGGAGATTTAGTGTTTCTGTTTAATGTTTAGATCTTTAATCCATTTTGACTTTAGCTTAGTGCATGGTGATAGACATGGGTCAAGTTTTTATTTTTCAGTATGTGTAGAGCCAGTTATTCCAGCACCATGTGTTAAAGAGGCTATCTTCCTTCCAGTGAGCATGTTTGGTCCCTTTTTCAAAGGTAAGGTGGCTGAGTGTGTTTGTAGGGGCTTCAACATCTTCTAATCTATTCCATTGATCCTCAGGTCTACTTTTTTGCCAATACCATGCTGATTTTATCACAGTAGCCTTGTAGTGTAATTTCAAGTCAGGCATTGTAATGCCTCTTGCCTTGTCTTTATTGCCCAGGATTGCCTTTGCTATTGTAGGTCTTTTCTGGTTCCAGATAAATTTTAGGAATGATTTCTCTACCTATGTGAGGTATGTTGGTGGTAGTCTGATAGGGATTGCATTAAATCTGTACAGCAATTTTGGGAGTATGGCCATCTTCATAATGTTGGTTCTTCCTATCCAGGATCATAGAATATCTTTCCCTTTCTGAAATC
>NW_004524829.1:2273023-2279956 GCF_000260255.1 Octodon degus | reverse complement strand
CATATACTTAAGCATGACCTATGGACCAGTATGTGGTCTATTTTAGAAAATGACCCATGTGCAGCTAAGAAAAATGTATATTCAGCTGTGTTTGGGTGGAACTCTCTGTATGTGTCCACCAAGTCCATTTGTTTCAAGCTCTGGTTCAGTTCCTTTATTTCTTTGCTAAGTTTTTGTCTGGTTGATGTATCTTTTGGGGGTAAGGGGGTGTTCAGGTCTCCTGTTAAGATTGTGGTATTGGGTATTAAATTTTTCATGTCCATTAAGATTTGCTATATGTAGTTGGGTGCTCCCATGTGTGGTACATACATATTTATGAGTGCTACCTCTTCCTCTTGAATTTTTCCCCTAAGTAGTATATAATGGCCTTCTTTATTTCACTTGATCATTGTTGGTTTGAAGTTGAGACTGTCTGAGAATAGAATTGCTACTCCTGCTTTTTTCGGAGGTCCTGGCACATGTAGTATTGTGTTCCATCCTTTGACATTCAGCCTATGAGGGTCTTTATGAGTTAAATGTTTTTTATATACAGCATATTGTTGGATTTTGTTTCCTAATCCACTGTGGCAGTGTATTTCTCTTAATTGATGAATTTTGTCTGTTTACTTGATAGTTACAATTGAGATGTATTGACTTATGATTGACATGTTTTTTACTGTTGACATTTACTCCTTTTTCTCCTGTGTTTAATTGCTTGCTCTATTTAGTTGGTAGCTTCTGATCTCATTCATGGAGTTGTGATCATTTTGGTCCCTTGCTAGAACATCTTTCAGGAGCCTATGTAGGGTTGGCTTTGTCATTATGAAATTCTTTAGTTGTTCTTTGTCATTGAAGTATTTCACTTTTCCATCAAACTTGAAAGAGCATTTTGCTGCATATAGTAGTCTGGACTGGAATTTGTTTTCATAGAGGACTTGAAGTACTCTGCTCCATGCTCTTCTTGCCTTCAGGGTTTGTGAAGAGAAGTCGGCCATAATTCTGATGGATTTTCCTTTGAATGTGATCTGCTTCTTTTCTCTAGCTGCTTTCAATATATTATTATTGTGCTGAATTTCTGGGATCTTGACTATTATATGTCTTGGTGTGTTTTTAATTGGGTTGAGGTTACTTGCCATTCTCTATGCTTCAGTTACCTGAATGTCAGATTGTTTCCTCATATTTGGGAAGTTCTCTGCTGTTACTTCTGCCCATATTTTTAAAATGTCATTTGTATTGACTCCTTCTTTCTCATTGATGCCTATTAGTCTCACATTGTTCATCTTTGCATCATCTTGCAAGTGATGGATTATTTTTTCCTGCATCCTAGTTGTTTTTAAGAGATCCTTTCTTACCTTTTCACTAGCTCCAGCAGCATCTTCAAGATCTGAAACTCTGTCTTCACTTTCACTTAAACGGTTTTGCAAGCTTGTGATTGAGATTTTAAATTCCTCTATATCTCTTTGACTCTGTTTCATGCGATCTATTTCTTTCCTGTATTGCTCATTCAAGGAATCTGTCATTTTTCTAATCTCCTGTATTTTTTTTTTATCAATGTCTACTTTAGAAGCAGTTATAAATTCTTTTACTGCAGTGTTCTTTTCAGATTGGTTTTCATCCCTATGTTTCTGTA
Organism: Octodon degus; assembly: GCF_000260255.1. Classification (NCBI taxonomy): domain Eukaryota; kingdom Metazoa; phylum Chordata; class Mammalia; order Rodentia; family Octodontidae; genus Octodon; species Octodon degus. Next base: position 2,278,347 of record NW_004524829.1, on the reverse strand, counting down.
GTTGATTCTTTACCTCAGATGCTATGTTTTGAGAATTCATTTCTTATTTCAGAAAGTTCCACTCTGATTTCCTCTATAACTTTCTGCTGTTGCTTATTTACTATCAATGCTATTAATTCATACATTTGAGCTAAGCTCGTGTCCTCTGCACTTGTTCTGGGTGGGCATTGGGTTTCCTCCATGTGTTTCTGCATTTGATTCTTTACTCCAGTTGTTATTAATTTAGGGATTTCTTTTTCATTTGCAATCTGAGTTCCTCTTTATCTTTCTTCAGCTGTTTCTTGATTTCAGAAGCCGTTGATTCATTGCTTTCAGCTGTGTGATTCCCAATTTGTTCTGTGTTAGTGTCCTCTGCACTTGTTATGGGTGGGCTTGGTGTTTGAGAGTGCATTTTGCTCCTTCTCGTTGTCATTTTGTTTAGCACTGTCTTCTGACCTTTGTTGTACATCTTTGGTGCAGTTGTAACCTTAGCACCTATTGAAGTTCAGGTGCAGATCTACAAATTTTGGATTTATCCAGTTGTGCATGGCTTGGGTCTGGCTGCTGTGCTCAGCTCTTTCCTGCTGCTGCCCTTTGGAATGAACCTGTTGTGCCCCTCTGGCAAGATGTTCTGGTCCTGGATTAGTTGGGTCGTTCTGTCCCCTACACTCTCTGCAGGGTTTGCAGCTGAAGAGTTTCACCCCCAGCCTGTATGTGAGGCCTGAGCTGAGTCTGGAGGGGACAGTTGGGGTAGGGTGGAGAGGCGGCTCTCCCATACACTCACCGGGCCTGGGCTGGGACTAGATCTGGGTGTTCCCGGAACGTGACAGAAATTCCTACTCAGCGAGCAGGGTGGAGGGGTACTACGGAGTGGTGGGGGGCATCCCAAGGGTGTGAAAGAGGGTCTCACCCATGCTGCTCCTGGTTTGGGACCAGTAGGTCCTGCCAGTGCAGGGTAGCCGGAAGCTCTCCCACATACTCACCAGGAATGGGCTGGGATAGCATCTCTCAATTATCTAATTAAAAAAAATCTTTCATTTATTTATGTATTTGGTATAGGGTCTAACTATGCAGCTCAGATTCCTAGTGATCCTCCTGTTGCAGCCTCCCCAGGGCTGAGATTACAGGCCTGGTTTCATTGCTTGAAACAGCTCACCTGGGGTTCTTTTTTTTGTTGTTGTTGTGCAGAGGAATCAACTCAGGACTTTGCGCTTGGCAGACAAGTGCTTATTCTACTGAACTATCTCCCCAGGCTGCACCTGGGGTTCTGAGGCTGGTACAGCATGCAGTACCAGGGACCAAACGTGGGTCCTTGTGCTTGCTAGGGAGGTGCTTAGACCACCGAGTGATCTCCTCAGCCATATAATGTCAATTTTCTTTTTAGAGTTATTTTGCAGTCCCCAAAACATATGCTGTGTTTGCAATAATCATTATAGTGATTTTGTTTCATAATGTGTGTGCCAGTGGTTACTACTTTAGAGAATTTATATTAAGGACAAAGTCTTAAGTATGAAATAGCCTTGGAAAAATCATTACTTCATATATTCTTGAAAAGAACCTTGAGTAATATCAATGATGAATTTTTCTTTCAATCTAAGTTGTAAAGTTCTTAACTTTTAATCTCCAGAACAAATGCTGGAAAAATACCAACATGCTGACAATCTCATCATGATGATAGTGGATTTGTGTTCCTGATTCTTTCAAATATTGAATAACCCTGCCCTTGGGAAATATACAAATACTGGATAACTCTGTGCTTGTTCTACTGCATGCATGAAGAGAGTTGGCATTACTGTCAGTCACTATCTGAGTTTTCTTTGGTTGCTTTGACAAATTACCTCAAGCGAGCAACTTAGAGAAATGAAATTTTATTTTCTTATAGTTCTGGGGGCTAGAAGTCCAAAATTAAATCACTGGGTTTAAATTAAGTGATTTAAAGGACTACATTGTCTGCAGAGACTCTAGGGAAACAATTACTCCCTGACTTTTCCAGCTTTTAGGGACTGTTGGCCTTTCTTAGGTGGTAGTTATGTCACGCCTGTCTCTACTCCTGTAGTTACACTGCCTTCTCTACTTTGATGGCTGTGTATACAGTGCTCATTTTTCTTTTGCAAGGACACCAGAACCTGCATTTACAGCTCAGCTGGGTGGCCCAAAACAATCTTTCCATCTCATATAAGACTTGCATCTGCCAAGTCCTTTTTTAAATTTTGCAATATAAGACAATATTAATAGGTCCTTGAATATTTCGTTAGTAGTGGCTATCCACCCTACTCTCATACTGACACTGGAAACTTAGGAGTGTATTCAGTCCAGGGGAACTCATAAAGTTTGACTTGGAAGAGGAGTGCTTTGTCTTTCTCTCCTTCCTTTCCTTCATCTCTTTTTTTCTCTTCTTTATCCCCTTCCCTATCTTCTCTTTTTTCCCTCTCCTTTGTCCTCCTCTCCTCTTTTCCCCTGCCTTCCTTTTCACTTTCTTTCCCTCCCTCTCTGTCCCTAATCTTCCTCCCCCATCCTCCTCCTCCTCTTTCCTTTTCTCCATCTCTTCCTCAATCTCTCTCGCTCTCACACTCTCTCTCCTCCCTCCCTCCCTCCCTCCTTCCTTCCTTCCTTCCTTCCTCCTGTTTGTATTGGGATTGAGCCTGGAGCCTTCACACTGAGCTACATCCTCCCCAACCCTTTTCATTATCTTGAGGTAAATTTTGCTAAGCTTCAGTGTTGCTCAGGCTGTGCTCAAACTTAAGATTCTTCTGCTTTAGCCTTCTCACATGCTAAGATCCTAGGCATACACCAACATTTGAACCTAAGAAGTTATTTCATACCTTTAGTTAGGAAAACTTAAATTTTCCTCTGAAATTTCAATACAGAAGTCTTCTGAGATAAATTGACAATGGTCTGGTTAAATAAGAAAAGGATGCATACAAACAAACACGTATAGGAATATCATGTGAATGTGAAAATCTAAAGCGTATTAAGATTTAAAAGCTTAGATTCTTTTTAATACTGGAGAGGAAGGCAGTATGCAAACTACCCAGGCTGGGTAAATGATTCTGAAAGGAAGAAATGGGCCATAAGGAGAATATTTTCCTTGAAGGAGTTGGTTATAATAAAGTTAAAGATAAAGATAATAATAACTTAATGCTGAAGAGAAAAAGTCATTGAAAAAGTTTAAAAAAAGGAAATATAAAAAACAATTATTCTTCACAATGTTAGATACTAATTATAAATTCTGAACTCTATTACTATTCATTTAATGAATGTCCGATGAGATGTATGTTATGTGTCCAGCCTTTTTAAAATAAGGAGCTGGAAAAAGAGAAATAGCCTAAACAGGTAAGATTTTACTTTATTGAAATTTATGTTCTGGTAAGAATTATAGTAAATGAAAAGATAAATTAATAAACACATAAACTAAGTCAGTATAGTGATACTTCATAAGAAGAAATGAATTAGGGTGTTGTTATATTGGTTAGAAATTAAAAACTCATTGGGTTGAATAGTCAGGGAAAATCTCTCAGTGAAGTTTAGTTTTGAGCTGAGGCTTAAGTGACAGGAAGACGCATGGTAGAAAGACTTGAGATAAGAGCATTTCAAGAAAGAGAGACCAGCTTTCAGTGGACCAGCAATAGGGGCTCACTGTGTCCAAAGAACAGAAGCAGAATCGATGTGTGTGACTATGGAACAAGGCAAAGAAGGTCAAGCCAGAGTAAGAGGGATTTCAAAGTAATGGTCATAAACTTGTGCATTATTTTGAATGAGTTGCAAATTCCCTTTAAAGAACTGCTTTAGTAGGAGCTCATCCAAAAGGCTAAAGTATGAGTGTGATGTGATATGACACACTTTGGAGATACTGGTGGCATTAAAGGTAGAATTTCACATTAATTGGCTTTGGCATCCACTCGGGGAGTTGGTGGAGCATGCTTCTAGATGTCTTGGTAGGTCCTAAAAGCATGGCCCTGAAGTGTATGTTTTCCCTCTCAAGTTTTCCTCTTTGGCAGTATTCTCCTGCTCTCTTTCCAGGCTACCATGAGGGGAGAAGTCTTTCACCACCATTCACCACTGCCACACTATTGCTGCCCTGGAGTCATCCGACTGTGGCATGAATCTTCTGAAACACAAACCAAACCTCTCTCTCTTTAAATTGTGGGTATCAGGTGTTTTGCCCCAGCAATAAGAAAGTTACTATATGGCACAGGTTCTATTTTCTAAAGGCACAAGAGAATAATGATATTGATCTGTAAGAAAGGCTAAGTGCTGAGGGGCAGTCATTCAGATAATATGAGCTTGAGCCCTAATGAAAATTCTACAGCTAGGTGGGGTAACTCACACAGGTAATCCCAGCAATCAGGAGGCTGAGGCAGGAGAATAGTTGTGAGTTCAAGGCCAGCCTGGGTTACAAAATGAGCTCAGTACCAGCCTGATCTGTACAGCAAGACCCTGCCTCAAAAAGAAAGAAAAAAAATTAGACACCAAAGGCCCAGATGAGATTCATCAGTCAGTAATATTCCATGTCTACATGTCCAATTTAGCAGGATGATTTAATACTGGTACCCATGTCCATGAGTATGGAGGACAACAGGAGTAAGGATGACAACAGCTTTGTTTTTTAGGGAATTTCTTAGCTTCTCTGCAATTTGTCTCTTCCCTTAATGAAGTTTAATCCATATCCTTTCCCTGTAATAAACCATAACCATCAGTATAAGTAGCTTTTAATGCAGTCAATAAATACATTTAATGATGTATTAAAACCAAGAATTGATTTAGGTATTCTCTGAAATGTCAATGGATATTAGAGGAGAGCTGTTGGATATAGAGACTTGTCTCTCTAACTTGGGAGTTGGGTATAAATCTTTGAATATTTGTTTTGGTGGTTAATACATTCTTATGTATTTATTTTAGCTCTTTCATGTATTTGTGTACTTTTTCTCCACCAAGAGTGATTCTCCCAGGCAGCATTTATTTAATTTATATCCTACTTATCAGGGCCGGCATGGCAGACCAGGGATCGAACTCCCAGCCCCTACTTCTGCTTGAGTAGGCACTTTTGTCTGCTGAGCTATCTGGCCTACCCTTCAAAATGTGTTGAATTTAATAATTAAGTCATCTTTGTCTGTCTGTCTGTCTGTCTGTCTGTCTGTCTGTCTGTCTGTCTGTTTCTCACTGTTTAAGAGAGATAGTTAAGTAGGAGCACTGTTTGAAAGCTCTACTATGTCCTCAAAATATGTTGAATTTATTTTTTAAATGTATTTAGAACAGGGTCTACAGAATCTCACTACACAGATCAGACTCAGTGATCCACCTGTTTTCAGCCTCCCAAGAACTGGGATTACAGGTGTATGCCACCA
>NW_004524829.1:2263890-2272923 GCF_000260255.1 Octodon degus | reverse complement strand
GCAGGGACCTGAGTTCAATTTCTGGTACTGCAAAAGGTAAAAATAAATAAAAATTAAAAAATACCTAATGTAATGAGCATATATATCCCCCATACTTACTCACATGTAAATATTTTGGTGGTTTTCAAACCAATTAAAGCTGCGTGTTTCTGTGTGATATTATTCTTATTAGGATACTGAGTTTTTCTCTCACAACTCTATTCAATTGTTATTTCTTTCCCTACACCATACAACTATATATATATTAGAGAAGGGTCTACAGGGTGTTCAGGGTCTCATTACTAGATCGGACTCATAATGATGCACCTGTTTTCAGACTCCCAAGAACTGGGATTATAGGCATGTGCCACCACACCTGTAATCACCCAATCTTAATCACAGTCTCAGCATGCCCTAGGAGCAGGGCTGGCATGGCAGGCCAGGGATCTAACTCCCAGCCCCTGCTTCTGTTTGAGTAGGCACTTTAGTCTGCTGAACTATCTGGCCTACCCTTCAAAATGTGTTGAATTTAATAATTAAGTCATCTTTGTTTCTCTGTCTGCCTGTCTCTAAATAACTGTTTTACTTCTCAAAATATACTTCTTGGGCCAATTAGTCTAGTTTATTCTTTGTTCTTAATAAAATGGGGACCTTTTGTGTGTGTTTCTGTGGGGGTGACCAGAAAAAGGGGGCAGAAGGAGAAGAAATTTTTCTGAATGAGATTGTCTATTCTGTTTAACCTCCACATAGCAAAACGTATAGCTGCATCTTCCAGATGCATAGGCTATAGATTTCAAAGATTCCTGTAACATTAGGAAGAGCCTCAGTAGTTCAGGTACTTATTTTGGTATATTTGAGGGAGAAGATACTCTAAGGAGAAGCCTTGAATCCCCTGGTTCCTCTGTTTGGTGTAGTTCAATTTGTCTTCTAATCTTCTATCTAAAACATGGTAGCCATTACACAAAAACAGCTAATGGATGCTTGAATTATGCCTAGTCCACATTGGATGTGCTCTAGTTAGGAAACATACACTGGGTTTTGAACACTTAGTACCAAAAAAAAAAAAAAAAAAAAAAAGGAATGTAAAGTATCTTGTTAATGACTTTGATCAATTGATCATGTGTTATAATGATGCTTGTTAAATAGACTTTATCCTAAATGGCTGAGATCAAAAAAGCTTTAGATTTCATATTGCTTTCTTCAGGTTTGGGTCGATTTGCTTAGCTTCAGTGAGATTTCCTGAGGATGAAGTCCAGGTTTAAGCTTGAAATTCAATTTTGAGTTTGTATAACTGGAAAATAGTTTACTTTTAATTTTGAAAGGTATGTTTGCTAAGTTTAAAATTCAAAGAAGACAGATCTTTTTTTTCTTTCAGTCCTTTAAATTAATTAGTCTAGTTTCTTACAAACTCAGTCTTCTTTTTTTCTTTCTAATGTAAAATAAGAGGGTATTTAATTTTATTCTTCCATAGCTAACATTTTTAATGTTTATGATTTAATGATTTTTTTTCTTTACAATAAGTTTTGGACAATTTCATTTTTGTGTATCTTGGTAAAAATAAACATAAAATTCATTTATGTAATAATACTTAAAGGTACTTATGTAGTATTTTTAGCTTGCCCACATTTTGATTGTGTCAGGTCACATCAACACAGGTACAGACTTTTCTACTTGTGGAACTAGGGCGCTGAAATGTTTCCTAGTTTTGGAGCACTTTGGATTTTGAAACATTTAATTAAGGATGTTTAAACTATAATTGTTTTGGTATCTTAAATAAAATCTATTATTAAAATTAATTTTTATTCTTTTAAAAATAAAATGCACGTACAATTTGTTTACATTTGTGCAGTGCATCCTTCTCTGTGAAGCCACTCTGAACATACCTGCTTTTATCTGCATAGTGGACCTTTTATTTTCTGGACAGTATTCTTTTAAACTCTGGAGTAGTGGTCTCTCCTCCAGCTCTATCATTTTCGTCATCCTCACCTCCAAGTGACAATAAATGAGCATCTGTAGGGTATAGAAAACACCCTTCCTTGGATCCTATGCCAAGGAAAATCAGGCAGCTTTCTCCATGCCTTTTGCTTTTGATGGTCATTTACTTCGCTTTTTAAGAGGCAGGAAGGATTATAGAAAAAAAGAATCAGATATTTGTCTTCAGTTGCCATCCTAAGATGTTCTTGAAAAAGTTTGGGGGCCAGGCATGGTGGCATATGCCTAGAATCAATTCCAGCGCTTAAGTAGTTGAGGCTGGCTGAGTTTGAGGCCAGCCTGTGCTACATTCAATGCCAACTTGAACTACATGGTTAGAACCTGTCTCAAAACACAATGAATCAAAACAAAATGCAAAACAAACACAAAGAAGAAAACAGTTTGGGAAGCACAGCAATGGTAACATTTTTAAAAGTCACTAAGCACCTTAAGCATGTCAAGTCTAATATTTGTTTAAGATAGAAATTTCAAAAAATTTGATAGTTTTCCTTTTAAAATTAAAAAAAAAATCTTTCTAGAGCTCAGTTGAGGTCACCTGTGACGAGATTTTGTGAAAAAGGCCTTTCATTGCAATTTTTTTAGCTTTGAAAATTTGGTTTTCATAGAGTTCACATAACCTTCCGTGAAATGTCAGGAGCATGCTATTTTGGTAATAGCCTTGTCTGCATTCTAGGGCACAACTACTGAGAATCTCCATAATTGGGGAAAGAGAATGACAGAGAATTGACAGCTTAGCTCTAGTAATAGTATCAGTGACTTCTTCAAAGCAGAAGCTTGTTCTTAGTTTTATCAGAAACCCAATGAACAATTGACAATTTTACAAAATCACCTATTATTTTCCTCCTCTTTTATAGTGATAAGATGACTCCTCCTTTCACCTCCATAACTGCAGTGGCTGCTACCTCTGGACCTGTCTATAACATTCATTACCAGATAACCCAAAGACTGTTTGCCTGACAAACGGAGGCTGGGATGGCTTGCACAGGTCCCCCATGGCGTACAAATCATGGCCTTTTTCTTATCAAGTGTGTGTGCTCCTGGGCTGCACAAATGCAGCTCATTTAATTATATGTCCTTTTAAAGTCAGTTGAGTCATTCAAAATACATTTTTAAAGGCTTCCAGTGAAAAGCATAAAAGGAAAAAAAATCTTTTAACCATAATTTAGTAATTCTCCAGCCTTGAATCTTGGCTTTCTTTGCTGCCTAAGTGGTCATATATTTTATAAGGCTTGCTAATTTGCTGTTAAATTTGCTATTTATGTGATCCAAGATGATTTGTTGGACTTCATTGAACAGAAAGATTTTTTTATTAGCAGCTAGTGCTTTCAAAGTGGTGGTTTTATTCACACCATCAAGGCCACTTTCTCAACTTATTGACAGCTTTATGAGTGTAGCTGGATAAAGAACAGTTTCCTGTATCCAAAAGCATTTTGCATTCCATGGGGCAAAAACTTGGATTTTAATTAGGATATAAGAGCCTTCCTTTCTCTCCCAACATTCCCTGGGGGGCACAGAGCAGTAACACTTGCCTTTAGATAGTTAATCACTTTTCCAGACTTCAGCCCACTAAAATTAGGAAGCGTTTAAGGTCAAATGCTTACCTGGATGCAGGCCAGCCCAAGATGGTATTTATTTCTGCACATCTGCATTTTGTATACACACACACACACACACACACACACACACCCCATTTTGCCTTTCTAATTAATAGAAGGTATTTTGCCTACTGCAAAAGCTGTCATACAAATACTGCTAAGAATCTTATTTGTACTTGTACTGACTTTTTTTTTCCACAAAAGGATGAAACTTACCTTCCACTTTTCCCAAATGTGATTGATTTCTGCATGAAGCATCAGGCAAATTCTCTTCATTCTTTCATTCCAGCTCTGACCTCACCATCCAACATGTTTTCAGGACTTTTATGGTTTTTTGTTCCTATTAAATTATTGTTTATTGTTCTAAGTATACTCAATAGATTCTCTTTACAAAACAGTGTTAGGACTTTGATGGTAAAACAATGAGTCATTCTATGCTAAGTGAACATTTTGGGGCTTACAGCAGTGTGTGGTGGGTAGAATTTGTTAGTGTCTATGTATCTTCTCCTTTGGGGAAAGTGTGCACTTCCAGAATATGCCAGTTGGCTGCCACTGGTCCCTTGCTCTGCTTTTGCAGAAATTTGCTGTCAACAGTCAGACTAAATGGGCCTTTTCCAAGAGTGTGGACAAGCAGCCTTTGATGTCTCACTTGGGTGGCATTAAGCTAATAGTAAGACACTAGGACCACCTGAAACCTTATTGACTTATTGAAGTAACAGATAGGGCTTTGGTATAAAAATGCCTCTTAGCAAATTTCTCTCAGTTGACTATTGTTTATTTGCAGTCATCTTGTTTCTTGACTCAAAAATGAGCAAAAATAAAATGGGGAGTGCTCCCAAACATGGATTTTTATACATGGATCAAATTCTGGCAGCTTAGCAAATCTGCTGGTCAACTTCAGGCACCCCTCAGTATGTGTGGGAATCTAAAATAGAGGTCTGCTCCACGGAGCTCCACTTCCAAGCCAGTCTGTACATGAGAACCTTCACTATTTTTCTCCCCACCTTATCCTCAATGAACAGTCTCCTCCCTCGCATTCACACACAACATTTGGAAACATCTAAGCAGAAGTAACAACAAAACCCATCTAGCTTCCATTTTCTGAAATCCTCTATGATCTCTTTTCCAAGAGTACTGTAATTTTCATTGAAAAGATCTTTGACTTCTTTAGTTAAATTAATTCCAAGATATTTCATTTTCCATGGTGCTATTGTAAAAGGTATTGTTTCTCTAATTTCCCTCTCAGTGTGTTTGTCATCTGTGTAGAGGAATGCTATTGACTTTTGGGTATCATCCTGTAACTCAGCTGTGTCCCAGATTTACTGATCAAGGAGATTATGGGACCACAGAGGAAAGTGATCGATGATGTAGAATGTGCCTAAAAGAGTTACATGGAGAGAAAACATTCTCTCAGGCTTTCACAGAGAGCAAATTGGTTAAGCAATGGCCATGACTCATCCACATGGCTGACACTGACAGAGGATCTACAAACTTTGGTACAGGGTTTCAGGGTAAATCCTGAGGGGATTTGACTGACCTTGACAGATACAATAGTTACATTTCTTGTTATATAGGTCTTGCTTTATCTTGGTCTTAATAATCCCCCAGAAAAGTGTAAAAATGAGCTATAAAAAGTAAAGTGATATTAATATGCTGAGCTGTAAAGGAGTCAAGTCAACAACTTCTGACATTGCCAGTCTTATGGATAACCCACTATTATAATGGACTACTGGACTATATTGGATTATTTTGTTGAATTCCACAGTACAATATTTAAATGACAATAGAATACTCTTCTCTGACAAAACTAAACAAAAAAGGGGGATACAAATGAAGGACCATTTTGTATCTGTATATTCAAAATAGGGAAGATACACAGCTACTTTCTCTTAATTCATTGAGAAGAAAGATTTGTATTAATAGAATTTGGACAGGTTATCATGTCTGCATCTTGCACTATGAATAACTACCATGAAGACAGAAATATGCAATGTATTAATTATTGTAACTGTTCTACTGACCTGTTTTGAAACCGTCTCATTGCTATTTGTTTCTCAATAAAATTAATTAAAAAAAATAAAGCCCAATGTGATTCTCAGAGTATTGCTCTGTGAGTGTTTTGCTGAGAATGTGCTGACCAGCTCCTTGAACTAAAGAGCACAGCATGCCCTGAGGTGCATTCAGAACTGGCGTTTTGCTGTTCATCATTTGCCTACAGCTTTCTAAATGAATGCTGGCATTTATAACTAAGGGCTATGAATGCTGAGGTTTCCTCTATTTGCTTTTTCTATAGATTGAGGTAAAAATGAGTTCTCTTCTAATCAGTGGGAAATAACTATTTTCTTTGCGAGCCACTTTGCCTTCCTAATCTGAACAACTCCAGCATCTCTGCTCCTACTGGTATCCATCACATAAATATGATAGTGAAAATGTGTTTTAATATCTTCCACTTTGACCCTCACCATCCTAGCAATCACTTTTTCCTTTTTGGTCTAAGCAGTGACTGGGCTAACTCTGTTTTAAGCAATTAGCCTCTTTTGGTGTTTCCTTTTCTGCTGAAATTTCCTTTGCTAGATTAGTGACCTTGATCCTGTGGGAAGTAAGATAGAAGGTCTTTGGTTAAGTCTGTTCTGATTAGCTGTGGTGACTTGGATGTCAATTCATCTGGGTCTCAAATGTTTTGCTTTATACAACTGAGAATGACACCAAATGTTCCCCCTAGGCCCCTGGTGGTCAGGTAATCCATGGCATGTGTGCCTCAGTGGGCTGTTTGTAACAGTGAAAGCTCTAAAAGGTTTGCCATTGCTGTGGGCCTGTGTGCTTTCCAATTTCTGTGTTTTGCTGTTTCATAAGGCAGCTTTATTCACTAAAATTCTTTGCACAGAAATATGACCTAAGCAATGACAAAACTAGGCTGGTTTCAAGCCTTCATTTAATGAAATGGATGTATGGAAATTTTTGGAAAATGTTTAAATTTTCATTTATGAATTTGACCTTAGCTCTTAAGTTTTATGGCCTTCATAGTCAAGCAGATCTCAGCTAAATTATTTCCTCTTACTTTCATTCCTAGCTCTCTTTTCAATCTTTCTCTCCCTCTTCTCTTTCCTTCCCTTCCATCTCTTCCCTTCTCTCCCTTGCCTGCATATATCTTTGTAAAAGCAGTTGAATCTTCTGTTCATCTTCTTGTGGCACATTCTATTCCACAAACCTCTTTGACATGTACTAAACTCTATTATTCACATTTGAGAGGCATGCCTTAAGTCTCTTTGGAGGGTATGTCTGATTTCATGATGCTTTGAAACACCACTTTTAATTTCTTTCAAGTCTTATGACACATTGCTCAATCGTATTCTAAACTTAATTATTGCTCCAAATTTATTGACAGTGCTCTGGATTTGGTCTTTGTACAGGAACCTTTCTTAATTTTAAAATCACCATTAACTTTTGAGGAGGGATAATAATTTTCAAAATTATTGTGTTAGCTCTCTTTTGCCTTTTGTAGAATTGTCTCACTCTTATTTTTCTGCAAGCAGCAAGAGAGAATCAAATGATACCTTTAATAATGGCAAGAAAAGGAACAAATTGGGGCTGGGGAGATGGCTCAGTGGAATAAGTACTTCCCTGGCAAGCACAAGGGTCTGAGTTCAATCCCCAGTTCTGCCAAAAAGAAAAAAAAAAAGATAAAGGACCAAATAATGCCTTAAATAATTTGTTTAGAAGTTTAGAAATTTCCTTTGATTAGTGTATGTCTACTTTCAAGGTAACCAGATAACTGTGTTTCTAAAGTTTCTGGCTCTTATAACAAAGAATTTTCCTTCATCTGCTTTCAAGGGAGAGTTTCTTCTCTTTAAACCTCTAACTACGATATCCTTACAAATTAACTGCTTCCAAGAATTTTTACTAATATTCACCACAAAGTCTGATTGTAAAGCCACTCTTCACTTCAGTTTCTTTCTTTTTTTACAGTAGAAAAACAATCATAACATTAAATTTTGAATGGAATAAAGAGAAATAATATCTAGATGATCCTTAATTAAAAGGCTCAGCAAGACTGCATGAACTCCTCTGGATATCAACAAGAGTTGAGACTGATTTTCCAAATATATAGGAGTGCTCCATCTTCTACTATTTGAAGGAGGGAAAACAAAACTTATAGATTCGTATAATCCTTTCTGCAAGGATTCAAGAATTTCACCATCAAATGGGCTGTTCCTTTTCGATTTGCGGTTTTGGAGTGTTTCCTGTGAATGAGTTGACTGTGGGCAGTGATTAATGTAGACCACATCTATTTAAGAATTTGGCTGTGTCAGAGATTTAGCCTACAGTGTGCGATGCCCACCTGGGAGTTTTCCTAAGGTCCTGGAATAAATCATAGAATCAGAACTAGAATTTTCTACAGTCCACAGACAGTGTACTAAAGAGAAATCTGGAATGTTCCCCCAAAGGCCCTCTTGTCCCCAAATTGGTAAAAGCTAAGAAATGGGAGGGATTCAGGTCCCTGCAGTGTGCCCCTCAGGATGTGTGGGGACCCTACCCTTCCACCTTCTCCTTTCCGTTTCCCACCTATGAGGCAAGCAGCTTTGCCTTAGCATATGCTTTTCCAACAAGGTGCAGCCTCACTACAGACTCAAAGAAACAGGGCCAAATTTTCATGGGCTAAAACCCCCACAACTGTGAGCCAAAGTAAACCTTTCCTTCATATAAGTGGATTATCTCAGATATTTGTTACAGCAATAAGAAGTGTACTAATACGCAATGATATGCTTCTTATATGGGTCATATTTTTCATCTTCATAGTTTTACATAAGTCCCATCCATTTGTATATATTTATCCATGTATGTGGTGTGTGTGTGTGTGTGTGTGTGTGTGTGTGTACATGCCTATGTGTATGTAAGAGGCTCTTGGGGTCAGAAGTTCATATGATTTATAATTCAAAAATATGAGATTTTGCTTGAGAAGATACCTACATAGTTTTTCCTCTTATGTATAAAATCCTTTAAAATATTTATTCTTATATTTAGGGATCATTGACAAAATGTCTTTTTAAGGGAAAAAAATAGCATGGATTCAACAATAAAAGGAAATAGGTACTAAACTGACCATTTACTTAGAATTAGAAAACACATAAATTACCAATTTAAAAAGTTGAGAAACACCACAAAATGAAAAGAGTAATGTATTTTATGAGTCATGCTTCTGTGAAAGGTTCTCCACCATACTTGTGTTTTGTTGGCATCTTTTTTTTTATTTTTTTAATTTTTTTTCGATGTTTTACTGATAAACAGATAGCAATGAGTCAGTTTCAAATCCAATCGGAAGTACAGTTTCAATAAATAATACACTGCATATATTCTTCTTAGTGGTTAATTGCTGTACAAGAAGTGGACTTGTGAAGCTATTTACAAACACCATTAGAACAAATCATTCTATTCATTAAGAGAATGCAACTATATATCTATCCTAACC
>NW_004524829.1:2244138-2259960 GCF_000260255.1 Octodon degus | reverse complement strand
TTTTGTTCCTTCTCGTCATTTTGTGTAGCACTGTCTTCTGACCTTTGTTGTAGATCTTTGCTGTAGTTATACCCTTCGCACGTACTGAAGTTCAGGTGCAGTTCTACAAAGTTAGGACTTATCCAGCCGCGTCTGGCTTGGGTCTGGCTGCTGTGCTCAATCCTTTCCGCTGCTGCCCTTAAGGGTGAACCTGTTGTGGCCCGGACCTGGGCTAGGACTGGGTTTTTATGTTAAAGGCATCCTATGATTCTGGACACCTTCCTCTCTGGAGCTACTCAGGACCTCAAATACTCGGGATTTTATTCTAGATCTGCTCAAGAACTGGACTCCGCGTGGGAGCCAACGTCTGGGTTCGCTGCCTCGTGCATCTCTCCGCTGGCGGGTGCCTGTGCGGGTAGCGGTGAGGAGGGCGCTCCCGGCTTAGGCTCTCCCGGCTTCGGCTGGGCTCGGCTGGGCTCGGCTAGGCTCGGCTTGGCTAGGCTCTTCCTTGAGCTGCGCGCGGATTGACCACTGCTGCGGGACCTGGCTGGTCCTTGCCAAGTGGGTGGCCTCAAGGAGAAGGGGGAACCTCTTTGTTGGCATCTTCATTTGACAGTGACTTTGCTACGATGCTTCCAACAGACAGAATAAGAAGTTAATATAGTTCTTCCTCAGTTATGCTGATGGAAATTTTACCATTAAAAATTTATGAAAGTTTCTTTTGTTTTCATTTCTTTTCCAGTGTAAATTTTTAAGTTGGTTTGTCCATTTAGAGAAAACTGGTGAAGTATGATTTCACAGATGAAGCAAAGGATTTGGGCACAGGACATCAATTTTTCTCATGCAGTTACAAACTTAACACTCTTTCAATTACTGATTCTTTCTTTTCCATTTTTTGGAAGAATACCAACTAGTGATAGAAAAAAAAGCCTCATTAGAAATGATTAAAAATTTCACTAAGCAAAGTAATAGGAATTCAACAATGGTTGCCGTATTGCATGATGCTATCTTCAAATTAGTTGTTCATCAATTGTTGATTCTACTTACAGTATTTTGCTTGCTTTTAAATTTTTTTTGATGGATTATGACAGGAGGTACAGTGGGCCTACACTTGTAGAAATATTCCAGAAATTCCAGGAATATTCCAGGAAGCCTCATCCCTCTATGGGAATAATGATCAGAACAGTAACTGAACTACCATCACTCCCTCCTTGGTGATGTTTTGGTAAACGACAGACGGCACATGTGACCGTGGTTCCGTAGACCACTGTGGAGCCCCAAAGTTCTTACCACCTCATGCCATAGCAGCTATGGAGGCTTTAGAGTACCTTTCCTTTCTCGCATTTTTGCTAGTGTTTCTGCAAACAAACCTACTGTGATGCCAGTTAAACAAAATACAGATACAGTAGACAGGACTTGATAATGATCAATGATCTTACCACCTGTTTGTGTACTTACTATGCCATGCTTTTCAGAGTTATTTGAGAGGCTTCTCCTGCTTATGAAGAAAAAAATTCACTGAAAAGTAATGTGCCCCATTCTTCCAATAGCAGACTTGTGCATCTCCTACTAACCACGTCTCTTGATTTCAGCATCATCTCTGGTGCTGGGTTAATCTCACATTTTCCCCCATCGTGGCTCTAGAAGGCTACGTTGCAGCTTATGTTCCATACAGCGTAGGCCTGGAGTTGGCTCTGCTGTCCAGGACTGTGTACGTATGCACCGGGAGAGTTCCACAGGAATGAAGCAACCTGCTGATGCGCCTCTCAGAACCCATCCCTTCACTCACATCTCTCGAAGAGTGCTCCCATCATGAAGTCACTTGTGGCTGAAAATGTGGAGGTGTCTCTGACCTGCCCCCCCCCCACTTGGAAAACACATCAATATGAACATACTAGAGGGCTGTTTTCTAGCCTCAAAGGGGCTGGTGAAAATAAGAAAACATGCAATTCAAACTTCCTTTCTTTTTTTCTAAAGATTTTTTAAAGAGAATAAAAAATAATAATAATAAATAGAAACAATACAAAATTTCACTGAACAACATAAGAATTCAACACTGGATGCTATATTGCATAAGGTTGTCTTCAAATTAATTGTTCAGATTGCCAGATATAAACATGCAAAATTGTTTTCAAAACGTTATAAAATGTAAAAAGGAGATTAAAAAGTAAGCATTAATTACTCCTTTCAATAGACCAGCAGATATAGACAGTATAATTATTCAAGCTACCCTGTCTATATATGTAAATATATCTTTTCCCTTACTTTCTTTCTTTTGTCCTTTTCTTCATCCCAGTTGTTCCTTCCCTTTGAGCAGAGTCTTTCCCTTTCACAGTATCTGTGTACCTTCTCACACTAGAGAGTCAGTAGGATGCTCATACATGCAGGGCTAATTTATTTCACTTAAGAGTAAGGTGTCCAGTTGCATCCATTTACCTATAAAAACCTTGAGTTTATCTTTTGTATAGCTGAGTAATACTCCATGATGTGAAAATGCCACATCTTTTTTTTTTTTTTCCTAATTCCTTACCTTATGATCATTTGGGTTGTTTCCAAGAGTTAGCCACGACCAATTGCGCTTTAAGTTTTCTCAGCCCCAGAGTGCATTTGTTCCTAGAATAAAGGTGAAAATGATGAATCTCACCTGCAGGCAAGGATCTCAGTGCGACCAGTGCTTCGGGGTGTCAGGACGTGAGTGTTGCCCATATCCTTGCATAGGCAAGGATATGGGCAACACTATCACCTAGTTGATAGCACTAGGTGATTTAAAGTTGTAGGGCTTCATGGAAAGTGAAAAGGGAATACAGGGAGCCTCTCTCCACTCTGCTTTCACTAGCTAGAGGTGGTGGTGTCATTGCAGCTTGAAGCATACTTAACAGATAAGAGATGCCAGTGCAGTAGTCACCCTCTTATGCATAGTTTTGCTTTCTGCAGTTTCACTTACTTGTCATCAACTGTAGTCCGAAATATTAAGTGGAAACCTTCAGAAAGGAATGGTTGATAAGTTTTAAATTATGCACCCTTCTGAGTGGGATGAAATGTCATGCTACCCTTCTCTTAGGAAGGAATCACCCCCTTGGCCAACATAAACATGCTAAAAGTAACCACCAGTCATTTAGTAATCATCTTTGTTGTCAGAGCAACTATTTGGTATTGAAGTGCTTGTACTGAGTAATCCTTACCTTGTAGCTGAGCACCATGTCACATTGCCTGTAGCTTGGCCTTACTATGCGAACAAGCATTTCATCCTCTCCCAAGAAGAGGAAGGGTGGGTAACAGTCCAGTAAAGTATTTGGATAGTAATTGAGGAGAACACATTCACATAATTTTTTATTATGATAAATTATCATAGTTATTTTAGCTTTAGGTAATTTTAATCTCTTAATGCCCAATCTATGAGTTAGGCCTTAGCAGAGGCATGTACGTATAAGGGATGTCATGGTGTGTGTAAGGTCTTCTATTGCCCATGATTTCACACATACCTTTGGTGTTCTGGAACCTATCTCCTGTGGCTAAAGAGGGACCACCACATAACTGAACTGAAGAAGGCTGTGTGCTAACTGGGTGCGCAGTGGAGTCTGGAGGACAATCTGGGTAGTGCTGGTGGAACCAATGCGATGGTGAATTTGGTGGCACCATCAATCCCTGGAGGGGTAGGGCGGGCCAGGGCCACCTTGCCTCAGTTAGAGGAGCTTCATGGTTACTGGAACCAAGCTGATGGTCCTGACTAGTCTCTGGAGGCTGGCCTAGGGTCCCCCTAACTTTGTCCATGCCACCCTCAGGCCCTCTCCATTAACTTTACTAAGCATGTCTCATGGCAAAAATACCTGGGATCCTTAGTGAGACAGCTCTCTCAGGTTATGATCAAGTAACAAGCCAGGATACATTTTTCTTACTTTTTTGAATTTTGGTTGTCTTTTAAAAAGAATATGTATTTCTTTGATTATTATTTGTCTTCTGTGTGTTACACATTTTAATTCCCACATTATTCCTACAATCATTTTAAACATGCTTACTAATGTTTTGTATGTAATAAGAAATAACCTGAAATCTTTTCAAGTCTGTCTGCTCTTTGCTTTATTCTGGTTTATTCTCACCAATGACATCATTTTTCTTGTAAGCATCATCTTTGTTTTTAAGTTTATTTTGTTTTATTTTAATTTTGATCTCCTATTCCTTAAAAATTATCAGTGGTAGGGTAGGAATCTTTAAGGTTTAGTGTAAGAGTAGTTTCTCAGAAAAAGGTTATGCTGGAGTCTGCCTTTGCTAGTTCCTGGAATTACTTCAAATGTATTTCTCAGTGTATTTATTGCTTACTTTACTAGTTTGTAGAATTTGCTCAGAGAATGAAATGAATGCAGACCTCAAAAGAAACCTATAGTTGTAAATTATCAAGGAAATCTTTTGTTCTTCACTCAAAGAAAAGGTAGAGAAGGGAATCATTAGTTTATTTTATTATTTTATTTTTGCAAAGACTGTTCCTAAGGTAAATTTCAGTCTTTTGTTTTCCTGCTAACTCTTTCACCAGGGATTTTCAGATTCACTGCAAGTTTTATATATAATTTTTCACTTTGTCAGTGATAAAGAATGCTTTTTGGGGAAAGAGACACATTCCTAGACTCAGACTTCTTTCCCAGGGCAGTTAGGAACAGTAAAGATTTGGGTAAGTTATGCAGATGCCCGTAGGCTACTTAGCAGCTTTGGAGCTCATGCTGCCAGGTTCATGAATTAGCCCTGGAATCGGCCTCTGAGGACTTCCCTTATTTCATTGCCAGCTCAGCCACATGTAAAATGATCAGTTTTAGGTATTTGGTTACCAGAGGGTTATGCAGATTATTGCTGGGCCTAGAAATCAACCATGTTTTTCTCATACGGTATGTTTCCAGCCCTGTGCAGCATTTCTGTCTTTCTTTTCTGTTGTTGACGAAAGAATGGTGTGTCTTTTCCGTGTTTGCAGATTAGCTGACCTATAAGTGTGGAATCTAGTTCCCTTCCAATCAGCCTGTAGAGACCTAGAACCTTCTCTGCCGTAGGTCCAGCTGCTGTCCTGCTAGCGTCCTTCTCTGCAGATCAGTGTGAAACACTAATACTGAATCCAGTGGCTTTCCGTATTTTGTTTGTTTCTGCATTTTATCTCTTATTTCATTAAAGGATCTTTTTCTAATCATTAAAAGTCCTTAAGGCCATTCCCATTTAAAAACGTCTTTGTTTTTCTCTTCAACCTGATAATGGCTTGCCTGGTTTAGCACAGGTTTATAGTATATCACCGGGACTTCCAGTTTCAGCTTCAGCATTTGAAAAGCGTGGACATCACCACCACATGTAAGTGTGTATCATCCTTACAGCATGAAAAAAAGCTGAGAGGGCCTGTGAGATAGCTCAGCAGACTAAGCACCTGCTTAGGCAAGTGCAGGGACTGGGGTTCGATCTCTGGTACCACATGCTGCACAGGCCCCACCCCCAGGGGCACACTGAGCAGGCCACAGAGCCCTGGCCTGGTGGAAGAAAAAAAAAAGAAAGAAAAGAAAAGAAAAGAAAAGAAAAGAAAAGAAAAAGATAAAAGCTGTGTGCACCAAATGAAGACTTTTCTTAAGCCCATTAGAGAATGGTCCTAACAAGGCAAACTTGTGCTTCAAGTCTGGAGACACTAGCAAATCTGGAGTTCGTTTCACAGCTGACCTGTCAACTGGAGTAGAAGCAATAAGGACCTTAAGGGGTGGGAATACACCAATAGTAATTTTGATTAATGGCTGGAGATTGAGTGTGGACTAGTGTGTGAAAGTGACAATCTCCAAGGGGCTGTACACTCATGAGTGTTACTTCCTGGAACCCACTCAGTTCTTGTAAAAGCACCAGAAATAATCTCCTGGTGATTTTGCTGGGGGAAGGTAAAATCAATTTTTACAAATGTCCAGAGTATTCTATGTAACAAAGGACTACCCTCCACAGGAAATGACTTTATCAGTTCCTTATGACACCTATAGAAAAGAGCATTTGCCCAAGATTAGCTCTCTGCAGCCTTCTTGATTCCAAATAATAAGAAGGGTATGCTAAGAAACATTTGTGATGGTCAAAGGCCAGAAATATACACCCACTGAAAGACTGTGATTTAATAATGAGCAAGCATCACAAGCAAATTCTTACATGCACCATATTTTGGAAGTATCAGACTGGGAATTTGAAGTAATTATGTTGAGGTTTCAAATGCAAGAACAGATCAATAAATGGAGATGAAAACTCTGAAAAATAAAAAAGCTAAAAATTAAAACATAGTAATAGAAATAAAAAATGTCTTCGATAGTCTCATCAGTATACTGATCATAAATGAGGAAAAAAAAGTGTTTGTGAATGTCAGCTTCCCGAAGTGAAATTCAAAGAAAAAAAATTTAAAAATCTAAAAATAATTCAGAAGGGCTGGCCAAATAGCTCAGCAGATTAAAGTGCCTGCATGCAGGTTCAGGGGCAGGGGCTTTGATCCCTGGGCCTACTGTGCCAGCCCCACCCTGGGGGTGTGCTGAGATGGTGATTAAGACTGGGAGTCATGTGTCTGTAATCCCAGCACTTGGGAGGCTGTAAACAGGGGAATCACTATGAATCTGATCTAGTAGTGAGACTCTGAACAGCCTGTAGACCCTTCCCTAAAATACAGAAATAAAAAAAGGATAGATATACAGCTACTTTCTGTTAGTTCAGCGAGAGGAAAGATTTGTACTAAAAGTGTTTAGACAAGATATCATGTCTGCATCTTGTACTATAAATAACTACCAAGAAGACAACAATATGTAATGTATTAATTATTGTAACTGTCTTACTAACCTGTTGTGAAACTGTCTCATTGCTATTTCTTTCTCAATAAAATTAATAAAAAATATCTCAGAGGAGACTTTGGACTTTTCAGCAACATTGAAGGTGCTGAGAATTTGGAAATTCTTAGAGATGAACTAAATGCACTTTGCATAAAGGGATGTGTGTGAATCTCTGGTGGTCCAGGGGTGGAATGTTGTAGTTTGCATCTAGATGTCTTTCTAAAGTTTCATGAGTTCATCAGTGGGTAGTTTCAGAGGTGGCTAGATCTAGAATGTGTGATCCTGGGATTAAAGTTGTGTGATTACTAAATTAATCCACTGATAGGCTTAGCACCCCCCCTAAGCTGGGCAGCCTAGATAGAATATAAAAGTGGCAGAAGCTGCTATTGTTACTTGTTGCTTCACTCTCTTTTGTTGTCTTCTACTTCTCATGAACTGTTTGTCCTCTGTAGTGCCTGTCTGCTAGGCAACTCTGCTATTCAGGCCAGCCAGTTTTAGACTGAAACCTCCATAGACTGCAAGCCAAAATAAACCTTTCCTCTCTTAAATTTGAGCATAGAGCATTTTGTCTCAGAAACAAGAAAAATAACTAACACAGTGGGGCATGGGGTAAGGATTTCTTTTTACAAAGTAAGTCATATAAATGAGAACAGAGTGAAGTATTAAAAATTTTGAAAAAACCCTACAAACTATGAAACTGTATCTTTAAGTTATTTTTCTCAAAGTTTAAGGAGAAATGATGAATCTTAGTCAAATAACTATATCATCAGTAGACATTGCCTGTAGAAAATGTTAAAAGAAGAAATTTAAGCATAATACTAAACAAAAGAAAGCTAAAAATAGCTCACCAATTTCAAATAAAGCAGATTTTTTTAAAAAGGAGGATCCAGGTGTGGTGGTAGACCCCTGTAATCCCAGCACTGGGGAGGCTGAGGCAAGAGGATCATAACAAGTTCAAGACCAGCCTGGGCTACAATGTGAGCTCAAGTCCAGCCTGAACTACATAGTGAAATCCTGTCTCAAAAAGACAAAGATAAAGGAAAGAAAGAAAGAAAAAAATATTATCAGGATTAAAAAGAAACATTATGTGATAACAAAGGGGTCAATCCTTCTGGACGGCATACCAATTCTTAACCTAACAACAGGGCATCAAAATGTATGAAGCAAAAATTGACAGACATAATATGAGAAGATAGGTAACTTCATTATTATACTGGGAATCAGCAACACATTTCTTTCAGTAATTTATTGATGAAGGAGTACAATAATAAAAAATCAATCAACTTGATCTAGTGGACATTACCAAGCATTCCACCAATAGCAGCAGAATACAACGTTTTTTTGATCTATTAGGAATATTTGCCAAGACAGACCAAATTCTGGGCCACAAAACACAAACTTAACCAATTCAAAAGAATCAAAATCATACAAAGTATTTTTTTTCCAGATCACAATGGAATTAAACTAGAAATCAATAAACAATGACAATGAAAATAGCCCTTAATATTTGAACATTATATACCCCTTTTAATTTTTCATTTTGTGGCAGAGTCTCACTAAATTGCTAACTTCTCAGGAAAGGCTTGAATTTACAACTCTTCATCTTCTTGCCTCTCCCCTTCAGAGTGCTAGGATTAATCCCTGGTTCCCCTTCCTGAACCAGCCAGAGTGCTAGGATCATAGGTGTGCATTGGCATGTATACCCGAACATTATACTTCTATATAACATGTGAATCAAAAAAGAATTCCTCTGTTTTTGTCTTTGAGACAGGGTTTTGATAAACAATTCAGGCTAGCCTTCAACTCA
Organism: Octodon degus; assembly: GCF_000260255.1. Classification (NCBI taxonomy): domain Eukaryota; kingdom Metazoa; phylum Chordata; class Mammalia; order Rodentia; family Octodontidae; genus Octodon; species Octodon degus. The sequence continues at coordinate 2,251,368 of NW_004524829.1, read as the reverse complement.
CTTTATAGCTTTGGCTTGCTTCAGTGATCATCCTGGCTCAGCCTTTTGGGTCCTAGGATGACAGGTTTGTGCCATTATACCCAGATAAAGAATTCCTAAGTGAAATTCTAAAATAGTTTGAAATATCCGGGCTCAGCGGTGGTGTCCCAGACACTAAGGAAGCAGAAGCAAGATAATTGCTTCAGTGACAAACTCATTTATTGGGGAAATATAGTGAGATTCAGTCTAAGATAGTTTTAAATAAACAACGGAAGACCTGCACAAGCTGAGGCCCTGCAAATATGTAGGAGAGCTTCTGCAATCACCTGCACAGCTGGACCCCTCCAGACTAAGCCCAGGCACACGGCGTGAGTGAGACCTTTCATTGCGCTCTCTGGACTCTCCAGACCTGCCCAAGTCCAGGCCCTGCGAGTGTGTGGGAGAGCTTCTGTCTCTCCTGTGCTCCCTGGACACCTCCAGACCCAGCCCAGGCCTGATGTATAGGCCTGGGTGAAACTTTGCTGTTGAAGTCCCTGCAGAGGGACTAGAGGTCAAAACCACCCAGCAAATCTAGAAGCAGAACATCTTGCCAGAAGGGCACAACAGGTTCACCTCCAAGGGCTGCAGCAGGAAGGAACTGCGCACAGTAGCCATACCCAAGTCAGGCACAACTGGATGAACTCAAACTTAGAACATCTGTACCCGAGTTTTAGTAGGTGCTAAGGTTATAACTGTACCAAAGCTCTACACCAAAGGTCAGAGGACAGTGCTATACGAAACAACAAAGAGAAGAAGCAAAATGCATTCTCAGTCCTGAGCCCACCCAGAACAAGTACAGAGGACACTAGCACAGCTGAAATGGCTGAATTAATAGTGTCTGAACTAAAGAAACCCAGCAGAAAGGCATAGAGGAATTGAAGTCACAATTAATTTCTGCAATAAAAAAATCTCTGAATTAATAGCATCTGAAGTAAAGAATCAAATGCAGAGACATATAGAGGAAATCATATCAGAAATAATCTCTGAAGTAAAAGAATTAATAACTTCTTCTCAAGAAGACACTGATAAAAATTAGAGGACATTAGAAAAATGACAGATTCCTTGAATGAGCAATACAGAAAAGAAATAGATCTCATGAAGCAGAGTCAAAGAGATATAGAGGAACTTAAAATTTCAATCACAAGCTTGAAAAACTGTTCGAGTTAAAGTGAAGATAGAGTTTCAGATCTTGAAGATACCATTGTAGCTAGTGAAAAGGCAAGAAAAGAGCTCTTAAAAATAACTAGGATGCAGGAAAATATAATTCATCACCTGCAAGACGATGCAAAGAGGAACAATGTGAGACTAATAGGCATCAATGAGAAAGAAAGAGTTAATAGATATGATACAAAAAGAGTATGGGCAGAAGTAATAGCAGAAAGCTTCCCAAATATGAGGAAGTAATCTGACATTCAGGTGACCGAAACATACACAATACCAAGTAACTTCAACCCAATTAAAAATACACCGAGACATATAATAGTCAAGATCCCAGAAATCCAGCACAAGAATAATATACTGAAAGCTGCTAAAGAAAAGAAACAAATCAGATTTAAAGGAAAACCCATCAGAATTATGGCAAACTTCTCTTCACAAACCATGAAGACAAGAAGAGCATGGAGCAGAGTACTTCAAAAGCTCTATGAAAACAAATTCCAGCCCAGACTACTATATTCTGCAAAACTCTTTTTGAAGTTTGATGGAGAAATGAAATACTTCCATGACAAAGAACAACTAAAGAATTTTGTGGGTCAGGGAGATGGCTCAGTGGAATAAGCGCTTCCCTGGCAAGTGCAAGGGCCTGAGTTCAATCCCCAGTTCTGAAAAAAAAAAAAGAATTTTGTTATGACAAAGTCAACTCTGAACAGACTGCTGAAAGATGTTCTAAAGAGGGACCAAAAGGATCAGAACTCCATGAATAAGAAAAGAAGGAACCCACTAAATAAGGCAAACAATTAAACACAGAGAAAAAAGAGTAAACAGCAGGTAAATAACATGTCAATCATAAGTCAATACATCTCAGTTATAACCATCAATGTAAATGGACTCAATTCACCAATTAAAAGAAATAGATTGGCACAGTGGATTAGGAAACAAAATCCAAAAATATGCTGTATACAAGAAACACACTTAACTCAAAATGAAATTCATAGGTTGAAAGTCAAAGGATAGAAAAGAACACTACATGCCCCAGAACCTCAGAAAAAAGCAATGGTAACAATCCTGTTCTCAGAAAGTCTCAACTTCAAACTAAGATTGATCTAATGAAATAAAGAAGAAGGTCACTATATACTGGTTTGGGAAAAATTCAAGAGGAAGAGGTAAAACTCATGAGTACTCACCAAACAAGAGAGCACCCAACTATATAAGACAAATCTTAATGGACATGAAAAATCTAATATCCAATACCACAATCTTAACAGGAGACCATAACACCCCCTTGTGCCAAAAAGATAGGTAAACGAGAGAAAAAATTAGCAAAGAAGTAGCACACCTGAACCAGAGTTTGGTTCAAATGTACTTAGTGGACATATACAGAGTGTTCCACACGACAACAGCTGAATACACATTTTTTCAGCTGCACATGGGTCATTTTCTAAAATAGACAATATACTGGTCCATAGGTCATGCTTAAGTATATTCAAGAAAACAGAAATTATCCCATACATATTTTCTAATCACAGTGCAATGAAACAGGAAATAAATGAGATAAGAAAACAGAGAAACCACATAAATACATGGAAAGTAAACAGCACCCTACTCAGCAACCATTTGGTCACAGAAGAAATTCAAGAATGTCTACAATTCAATGAATATTCAAGTACAATTTATTGGAATTTATGGACGCGATGAAAGCAGTTCTCAGGGGGAAATTCATAGCGGTGAACTCACACATTAGGAAAACAGAAAGGAAGTAAATAAACATCCTAATGCTGCACCTCAAATATCTTGAAAAGGAAGAACAAACCAAACCCAGAGACCAAAGACTGGAAGAAATCATAAAGATTAGAACAGAAATTAATTCAATTGAGATGAAGAAAACAGTTCAAAGAATTAACGAAACAAAAAGCTCGTTCTTTGAAAGATTAAATAAAATTGATAAGCTCCTAGCTAACCTCATCAAAAAGAGGAAAGAAAAAATTCAAATACAAGCAATAAGAAATAAAAAGGATATAAACACCACAGACCCAGTGGAAATTCAGAGGACTGTCAATAGCTACTTTAAGAACTTTTAATCTCACAGAATAGAAGAAAAAGAAGAAACGCACAGATTCCAAGAAAAGTACAAATTACCAAAACTGAATCAAGAAGATATAACAACTCTCAATAGCCCAACAACAGCCAATGAAATACGAAATTTAATAATAATAAAAAAATCTATTGACAAAGAAAAGTGCATGTCCTGATGGATTCATAGCTGAATTCTACAAGAAATTTATGGAAGGTATATTCCCTATATTCCTCAGACTCTTCAAAGAAATTGAAAAGGAAGCAATTCTCTCAAAATCATTCATGGAAGCAAGTATTATACTGATACCAATACCACGCAACTAAAAAAAGAACTGCAGGCTAATTTCCCTCATGAACAGATGCAAAAATCTATAAAATCCTAGCAAATAGAATATATCAAATCGTCAAAAAGATTATACACCACGACCAGGTAGGATTCATTCCAGGGATGCAAATACAGTTCAATATACACAAATTTATAAATGTAATACACTGTATCAATAGAGTGAAAACTAAAAACCACATGATCATCTCCATTGATGCAGAAACGGCTTTTGACAAAGTCCAATACTCATTCATGTTCAAAGTCCTACAGAAAATTGGAATAGATGGCCTGCACTTCAATCTGATAAAAGTGATCTATGACAACCCTATGGCTAAGATAATTCTAAATGAGGTAAAACTGAAATCTTTTACTCTGAGATTGGGTACAAGACAAGGGTGTCTTCTATCACACCTTCTATTCAATATATTTCTGGAATCATTAACCACTTCACAAAAAAGAATAGGTGAAGAAGAAGTTAAATTATCATTACTTTCAGATGACATGATACTTTATTTGGAAGATGCAAGAAACTCCATCAAGAAGCTACTGGAATTGATACACAAATTCAGTAGCATAGCAGGATACAAAGTTAATACTCAAAAGTCAATAGCATTCCTCTACACAGATGACAAACACACCGATGGAAATTAGAGAAACAATACCTTTTACAATAGCACCTCAGAAGATGAAATACCTTGGAATTAATCTAACTAAAGAAGTCAAAATCTTTTCAAGGAAAATTACAGTACTCTTAGAGATTTCAGAAAATGGAGAGTTATTCCCTGCTCCTAGTAGGAAGAACCAAAATTGTGAAGATAGCCATACTCCAAAATTGCTGTACAGATTTAATGCAATCCCTATGAAGATACCACCAACGTACCTCACAGACCTAGAGAAATCATTCCTAAAATTTATTTGGAGCCAGAAGACCTAGAATAGAAAAGGCAATCCTGGGCAACAAAGACAAGACAGGAGGCATTAGAATTCCTGACTTGAAATTACATTACAAGGCTACTGTGATAAAATCAGCATGGTACTGGCAACAAAATAGACCCGAGGATCAGTGGAATATATTAGAAGACCCAGAAGCCTCTATGAACACACTCAGCCACCTTATCTTCGACAAACGGGCCAAACATGCTTACTGGAAGAAAGATAACCTTTTTAAAAAATGGCTCTCTATATGCTGAAAATTAAAACTTGACCCAGGTATATCACCATGCTCCAAGCTAAAGTCAAAATGAATTAATGATCTAAACATTAAAACAGAAATAGTAAATCTCCTGGAAGACAAATTGGGAGGAACTCTTGAAGACATAGGGGTAAGCTAAGAATTCATGAACAAAAATCAAATTGCATGAGTGATAGTTGAAAGAATTAATAGCTGGGACCTCCCTTCATTGAGATCTTTTTGCATGTCAAAAGAAATTATCAATAGAGTGAAAAAACAAGCCACAAATTGGGAAAAAAAATCTTAAGTTATAAGCACTCAGACAAAGGTCTGCCCTCTAGAATTTATAAACAACTACAAAGTATTAGGGCCCCAAAATTTAAAGACCCAATGCAGAAATGGGCATCCGAGATGAACACACACTTCTCAGAGGATGAAATTAAGGAGGGGAATAAATATACGAAAAAATTCTCCACATCACTAGCTATCCATGAAATACAAATTAAAACAACACTGAGATAGCATCTCACCCCAGAAAGAATGGCTATCATAAACAAATCAGCTAACAACAAATGTTGGAGAGGCTGTGGGGAAAAATGAAGCTTTCTCCACTCCTGGTGAGAATGGAGACCTGTGCAACCATGATGGAAATCAGTGTGGAGACTCCTTAAAAAAGTAGCAGTGGAAATCCCATTCAAACCAGCTATTCCCCTACTGAGAATTATCCCAGAGGAACTGAAAATGTCATATCATAGTTATATATGTGCACCTATGTTTATGGCAGCATGATTTGTGATAGCCAAATCTTGGAAACAACCAAGACACCTAGCACCTGAGGAATGGATGGAAAGATATGCTATTTTTATACAATGGAGTATTACTCAACTATAAAGAATTATAAACTTGAAGCATTTATATTTCAGTGGATGCCACTTGAAAATATAGAGAAATAAACTAGACCTACATGTGTAAATATTGTATAGCCTCCCTAGCATATGAACTCAAAAGAAGAAACACAAATAGAAAGGTATAATAAAATTAAAAAGAAAGCAAGAACTTGAGGATTAGACAATGAAGAGAGGGCAAGTAGAAAAGCTAGGGAAGATGACAGGGCAAACCATGCATTTATACACACAAGATGGATAAGGCAATGATTCTGTAACTCATTATGTCCTAAATTTTCTGATCAAGGAAAGTATAAGGCTGCAGAGGAAAGTGATCAATGATGTAGAGTGTGCCTAAGGAGGGGTCACATGGAGTGAAAATTTTTTCTCTGGCTTTCACAGAGATCAAATTGATCAAGCAATGGCCGTGACTCATCCACATGGCTGACACTGACAAAGGATCTACAAACTTCAGTACAAGGTTTCAGGGTAAATCCTGAGGTGATTTGACTGACCTTGTCAAATACAAAAGTTGCATTTCTTGTTATATAGTTCTTGCTTTATCTTAGTCTTAACCATCCAAAATAAAAGTATAACAATGAGCTATAAATAGTAAGCCATATTAATATGCTGAGATGTAAAAGGCTCAAGTCAACTTCTGACATTGCCAGTCTTATGGAAAACCCACTACTATTATGGACTACTGGGCTATATTGGATTATTTTGCTGAATTCATGAATCTACAATATTTAATTGGCAATGGAATACCCATCTATGGGAAAACTGAACAAAAAATTGGGATATTAATGAAGGACCATTTTGTATCTGTGTATACAAAATAGGATAGATATACAGCTACTTTCCCTTAACTCAATGAGAAGAAACATTTGTACTAATAGTGTTTGGACAGGATATCATGTCTGCATGTTGTTCAATTAATAACCACTAAAAAGGTAACAATATTCAATGTATTAATTATTGAAACTATTCTACTAATCAGTTTTGAAACTGTCTCATTGCTATTTGTTTCTCAATAGAATTAATAAAAAACTAAAAAATAAAATAAATAAAAATTAATTCATATAAGAAGGAATGGTTGTGCACACCTATAATCCCAATTCTCTGAGAGTCTGAGTGGGGCAGAAGGTTTGAGTTCCATCTGGGTAATTTAGTGATTTAGTATGACCAATTTCCTCAACAAAAAATAAAATGAAAGTGTGGGTATACCAGTCCATGAAAAAGTCTTATGTTCAATACCCAGTATAGAAAAAGGACCAATTAATATTGTCCACTAATATTATCCATTGTGCAGATGAAAAAATGTATATTCAGATGCTGTTGGGTGGAACACTCTGTAAATGTCCACTAAGTCCAATTGTTCAAAGGTTTGCTTCAGCTGTGCTACCTCTTTGCTAATTTTTTATCTTGTGATCTTGCTCTCTGATACAAAGGGGTGTTAAGGCCACACATTGAAATTGTGCTATTGGAGACGATCGGGGGCCGCGGGATCCTGAACAGACCCAGAGCACAGGCCTGGCGAGTGAGTGAGACGACCAGGCCCTCCGGATCCTGAATAGACTCAGAGTGCAGGCCCCGCGAGT
>NW_004524829.1:2212576-2241895 GCF_000260255.1 Octodon degus | reverse complement strand
GGTGCTCCTGTATTTGGTGAATACATATTTATGATTGTTATCTTTTCCTCTTGAGTTTTTCCCCTAACAAATATGTAGTGACCTTCTTTATCTCTTTTGGTCATTCTTGGTTTGAAGTTCACATTGTCTACGAGCAGAATTGCTACCCCTGCTTTTTTTTTTTTTTTTTGAGTTTCTGGAGCATGGAGTGTTGTTTTCTATCCTTTGATTTTCAGCTGTGAATTTTGTTTTGAGTTAAACGTTTTTCTTGTATACAACATATTGTTGCCTTTTGTTTTTTGACCCACTCTGTCAGTCTATTTCTTTTAATTGGTGAATTGAGATCATTTACAGTTGCGATTATAACTGATATGTATTGGCATATCTTTGTCATTTTGTTTTCCTATTGTAGCCTCCCTACTTTCCCCCTATTTAATTGCTTGTTCTGTTTGGTGATTTCCTTCTATTGCAACTCTTGTAATTATGGTCATTTTGATCTCTTTCTAGGATATCATTGAGTAGTCTTTGTAGTGTTGGTTTGGTGGTCATAAATTTCTTTAGTTGTTCTTTAATGGAAATATCTTACTTCTCCATTAATTTTGAAGCATAATTTTGCTGGATGCATCAGTCTGGGTTGGAAACTGTTTTCTTTCTGTATCTGAAATACTTCACTCCAAGATCATCTTGACTTGTTGGTTTGTGTTGAGAAGTTTGCTGTGATTCTGATGGTCTTTCCTTTATAGGCAATCTGTTTCTTTTCTTTAACCACTTTTATTATGTTATTCTTGTGCTGAATTTCTAGGATCTTGATTATTATGTGTAGATTTATTTTGGCTTTTTGGTGTAGATTTATTTTGGTTATAGTTATTTAGAGTTCTATATACCTTACTTACTATATGTCAGAATCTTTTCCCAAGCTTGGGAAATTTTCTGCTATTACTTCTGCAAATAGTCTTTTTATGTCATTTGTGTTGACTTCTTTTTCACTGACATCTATCAGTGTTATGTTTTTTGTCTTTGAGTCATCTTTCAGCTGTTGATTATGTCCTGGTCTCTTGTTATGATGTCTTCAAGCTCTGAAAGTCTAACTTCAGTTTCATTCAAATGGTTTTTGCCAGCTATTAATGAAATTTTTAATTTTCTGGATATCTCTTTGACTCTATTTAATGTATTCTAATTCTTTTCTATATTTTTCATTTAAGAGATTTCAATAATTTTTCTATGCTTCTCTATTTTTAAATCTATGTTTTCTTTAGATGCACTCAGCAATTTTTTATTAGAGTTATCGTTTATTTTTTTGTCTGAGGTATTATTTCTGATCTAATTTCCTCCATACTCATTGGGAATTGTTTCTTCATTTCCAATTGTTTTGGAGATTTAAGGTTTGTAACATCCAATTTCTTGAGCATTGATGTCACCTGGACTTGTTTTTGGTGGGCTGGAGGCATGAGATTGGATTGTGCACCTCCATTTTGCCTTTTTGTATTGCAGAAAGAACTTGTATTTTGATTTCTGTGGTAATCCTTGTAAAAGTTTGATAGTAGGTAGCCACAGCATTGCTATCAAGACCACTCTAGGAAAAGTCTGTTTTATAGGGATATCATCTGTGTGTCAGAGATTCTTGGTTTGTATCTGTTCTGAGATTTTTCCTTCACAATTAATTGAGATTGAGACATTGATTCCTGTTTGGCACTGCCCTCTGTGTAGGTGTAAGGCTGTGGTGATATTCTTACCCCAGCACTTCCCAATATTGCTATCCAAGGAAGAACAAGTGATTAAAACAGATATGACATCCTAGCTACAGAAGTACAATTATCAATAATGATAATATCAAGCAAAATTTAGAAATTGAAAAACTTTGATAACTATTGATTTTATACTTTAGACCACAGGAGCAAAGTTCATAGTTATACAACAGAACAAATCATAAATTGGAAGTTTATGTAGAAGATGTTTTTCTGTGTTAGAGTGGATCTACCCTGTACTCCTCTGGCCTGGTCAGTTGTAAGGTCCTAGTTGTTTCATGTCATGTAGGGGGCTGGGTCAGTAGCCTCAACTTCTAGATCCATGCACCTGGATTCCCCTGGCTGAGCTATTTGTCCAGGGTCACAAGCATTTTAGTGCCAGTTGGCTATCTCATGGAATTAAGATAATTCTGAGATATTACTGCATATCAATTTAAATGGGTAAAGTTTTAAAAAAATATCAGTACCAAATTCTGGGAAGGCTTCAGAGTACCATCGTTAGTATAAATGCAAACTTGTATGGACACTTTGAAAGACAGTTTGATAGTTTCTTACAAAGTTACACAGTTTAAACATACAATCCAGCAATACACATGATATCTTTTTTATGACTGTCAAAAATGGAAGCAAATAAGGTGCCTCATAATGGATGAATGGATAAGCAAATTTTGGCATACAAATACAAGAGAATACTATTGTTGTATTTTGTATTAAAAGGAAATGAAATATTAAGCAAGAAAATATTGAGGAATCATCAATGTATTGCTGTGATTGCTGTGTAAAAATGTTATTATGAAGGGGCATGACTCAATGATTACAATTTTTTGATTACAATTGTATGACCTATTGAAAAATGAAGAACTGTAGAAATAATAAAAAGATTAGGTATAACCAGATATTTGAGGGAAACTGGGAAGGATTAGATTGTTAAAACCTGTAGCATAATTTATGGTGCTATTTTATATGATATTATAAGGGAGATTCAAGACACGAACATTTGTGAAAATTATAGCAATTATAGTAATAAATTAAAATTTCTCTTATACATATTTTAAAAAGCCAATCTTGATGCAGTTTAGGAGAGGAAAATGTGCTTGCCTCAGTAATTCTGAAAATGAGTGATGGATTATGTAATTCTACAGGCAAAAGGAACTGTATAGAAATACACAGTGGCTAGCCAAGTTGCTTTTACTGGGTATATCAGCACACAGCACACATTCTTATACTCTATACATATATGTGAGATTGAAAAATTAAGTTATTAGATGGCTGATGTTGGAACTAGATTTCTCACTTGTAAATGTTAAACTACAGATAAGTTAGTGAAGGAGATAATGTAGTCAATGTGGCATTGAGTTATAGTTATAGACATCAGTATAAATTTGTGTTTAGCATAATGTAGAGCCATATATTTATGTTAGCAATATTTATGCACATCTGTATAGTCATGCATTACTATACACACACGTATTTCTTAACTCTGTCAGCTCAGACTGTAGAACAATAGCATCCCAGCAGCACTGAATACACGTAGCATTCATATCTGAGTTTCCTAATGTCTTTTTTGGTAGAAATGGAAGGCCTTTTTGGAGGAAGGGCTGATTCTACAACTGGGGCAAGAAACAAAATAAACTCAGAATATGTTTTAGTGATAGCAAGTAAGGATGTGTTTTAAAAAGTCAAATATGAACAGAAATATAACCAACATACATTTCTGGTGCTACATACCAAGTACTGAGGTGACAACTGTAAGAGATCCAATAACCAACACTGGAACAATTTGAGTAATAAATTACATAAAATAACATTGAATCTACTATAATTCAAAGTACAACGTAAGTATTCATGAGTTCATACTAATATGAAGAAATGATTCATTAATGGAAGGGAAGTGACAAATTTCATAGAGAAATAGCCAAGAGTGTCTATATAGTTAGTCTTCTTTTGGGGGGCTGTATCTTAAATCCATACCCACTAAGTATAGCCTGTGCATAGTGCAGCATGGAATGGAGAGCAGAAAGGGCATCAATAGGTGGGAAATCTGCAAAATCTGCCTTAGGCCATCAAGCTCAGCATCAATAGCAACAAATCATGTTGACAGTATTAACTCTTGTTGCTGGTATGATGAGAACAACACCTTGTTCAGTGACCTACCTTCCTCAAATACATAACCTTTGTCTAATCATGAGAGAAAAATTGATACATTAATAGTTCATACTATACAACATAGTTGGCTAGTACTCTTTAAAACTATCAAGAGCATTGAAAACAAGGAGAGCCTGAGAAACTGTCATAGTAAAAATAAGAGTATGAAGAGATCTGATAATGTAAAACAATGAGCCATTAGGATGAATTTAAGGGAATCTGAATGAATATATATCAATATTGGTTCATTCATTATACAAATGTACCATGCTAATATAAGATTACAAGAAAACTTGTTAGAGAGTTTTTATTCTGAGGAAGGTTTTTTTTTTCCTTTATTTCATTTTCATTGATTATACATGTAGTTGAAAATTTTCTTGCCATCCTGCAACCTCCAAAGTATTTGCTTAAGTGGGCATTGAACTCCCTGGAAGCATCACTCTCCTGTGTTCTTCAGTCTGCCTACCCCATCATTCCCATTTGCACTGTAGAAGAGGCACCCTACTTTATGCTTGTCATTTTATGGACATTTCGTTTTGGTAATCTTACATAAATTTCCAAGGGCTCTTTGATATCCTCTGATTTTTCACTTATCAGATTCTATGTGCCAATAAGCACTTTTTCTCAAAATTTATATTTATCATGGAAGTATTTCACTTCTCCATTAAACTTGAAAGAGAGTTTTGGGGGCTGGGGAGATGACTCAGTGGAATAAGTGCTTCCCTGGTAAGCACAAGGGCCTGAGTTCAATCCCTGGTTCTGCAAAAAAAAAAAAAAAAAAAAAAAAAGAGAGAGAGAGAGAGAGTTTTGCAGGGTATAGTAGTCTGGGCTGGAATTAGTTTTCATAGGGGACTTGAATACTCTGTTCCATGCTCTTCTTGCCTTCATGGTTTGTGAAGAGAAGTCAACTGTAATTCTGATGGGTTTTCCTTTAAATGTGATTTGTTTCTTTTCTTTAATGGCCTTCAGTACATTATTCTTGTGCTGGATTTCTGGGATCTTGACTATTATGTCTCAGTGTATTTTTTTATTGGCTTGATGTTATTTGTAGTTCGGTATGCTTCGGTTTGCTGAATGTCAGATTGTTTTCTCATATTTGGGAAGTTTTCTGCTATTACTTCTGCCCATATTCTTTTCATATCATTTCTATTAATACCTTCTTTCTCATTGATTCCTATTAGTCTCACCTTGTTCATCTTTGCATCTTCTTGCAGGTGATGAATTATTTTTTTTCCTGCATCCTAGTTGTTTTTAAGAGATCCTTTCTTACCTTTTCACTAGCTACACCAGCATCTTCAAGATCTGAAACTCTGTCTTCACTTGCACTTAAACGGTTTTGCAAGCTTGTGATTGAGATTTTAATTTCCTCTATATCTCTTTGACTCTGCTTCATGCAATCTATTTCTTTCCTGTATTGCTCATTCAGGCAATCTGTCATTTTTTAAATCTCCTCTATTTTTTTTTTAATCAGTATCTTCTTGAGATGCAGTTATTATTTTTTTACTACAGAGATTATTTCTGATCTGATTTCTTCCATATGTTTCTGCATTTGATTCTTTACTTCCGATTCTATTAATTCAGAGATTTCTTCTTTTTATTTTGGAGGTTATTTCTGATCCGAGTTCTTCTCAGGCTTTCAAAGAGAGCAAATTGGTCAAGCAATTGCGGTGACTCATCCATAAGGCTCACACTGACAAAGGATCTGCAAACTGCAGTACAGGGTTTCAGGATAAATCTTGTGGGGATTTGACTGACCTTGTCAGATACAAAAGCTACATTTCTTGTTATATAGGTCTTGCTTTATCTTGGTCTTAACCATCCATCAGAATAGTATAAAAACAAAGTAAAAAAATTAAAGCCATATTAATATGCTGAGCTGTAAAAGGCTCAAGTCAACAATTTCTGACATTGCCACTCTTACGGAAAACCCACTACTATTAGAGACTACTAGACCATATTGGAATATTTTGCTGAATTCACACACTTATATTTAAATGACAATGGAATACCCTTCTTTGACAAAACTAAACAAAAAAGGGAATACAAGTGAGCAACCATTTTGTATCTTTATATTCAAAATAGTTACAATAGATATACAGCTACATCCTCTTAATTAAATGAATAGAAACATTTGTTCTATTAGTGTTTTTGGATAGGATATCATGACTGCATCTTGTACAATGAATAACCACTAAGACAACAATATGTAATGTATTAAGTATTGAAAAGACTGTCCTACTAATTGGTTTTGAAAATTTTCATTGCTATTTGTTTCTCAATAAAATTATTAAGAATTATATTTATATTACACAATAAGATATATAATGATCTTCTTTGTCATTACTTCATTGATCTTTGGGTGGTATTTCTGTTCATTTATGTCATCTTTGCTTTTAACTCACATTGATTTTTTTATGATACTGTTGTGTTTATTTTACAAAAGGTTTTTCCAGGTCTAGGGATGGGACTTATGCTCTGTGCCTGCTTGACAAGTGCTCTGTCATTGAGCTACACTCCCAGTTCCTTTATCATATAATGCTTGATGGCCTGATGCTACATAAAGATGAAGGAGCATGCTGATGGTTTTATGGAGTTGATCTGAAGTTCCTGAGTATCTCTGCAAGTAGATTTGCTTTGCTGCTAGGCTTCTGTGTACTGCGAACCAGTTGCCTTTGAAAATGGCCTAGAAGAGAGTCGGTTGTGACATTCAGGTCATCCAAATGCAGAACCAGAAGGACTTCTCTCTGTCCTGAGAAACCCAGCAGTATCCTTCTTAGAATATTTGCTTAACTGATTTAGGGAAGAGTCTTCTTTTTCGCTCCTGGAAGAAACAATATGTTTCCTAGACTTAGGCTGACAATGGGGCAAAGGAAATGGCCCATTCATAGTTCAACCTTTAAATCACGGCCTTCATTCTCCAAACCTTTCTTAAGGCTTCTGTAACTGCCATCTTCAAGCTGGGAGCCTTCATGGCTCCATCTAGAGATGGATTTGTCCTTCCCTTAAAACTCCTTCTTTCCAGGATGCTTGGTTCCCTCAGTGGCTTCACTCCTAGCTATTTATGACATCTAGACACATGCCTGAGTCACTTGTCTCCTGAGCCCAGCCAGCTCTCTTTATATGGTATAGATTTCATTACTGTACATTTGTGCTAGCATTTTCCATAAATTTGACAGAAGAGGAAGAAGAGGCATATGGCAGAAACATCTTGAAGCAAACCTGTCAATTACATTTTAAATAAAACACTTTATAATCAAGGAGCAGATAAGCTATAAATATTTATAACACACATTAACTTGACTTTATTTTCTGATTTATAACTAGAAGCAAAGCCTCCTGAGGACCTCATTTTATATTTCCTAGTCATTCAGCATATATACTCATAGGGATCCTTTGAGATCATTTTGTCTACATGGAAAAAGACCACAGCTTTGAGCAGAGAGCCCTCCTTGACTCTGTAGAGAAGCACTTGAATTTGGAATAAGATTCATCCATTTTAAATTTTAAGCTTTCACTGATTGTGAGATTCTGAGAAAGTATAGGCTCACTCTTAGCTCCAATTCTCCCACTTTTAAAATAAAATTGTGTTAGTTTTCTATTATGGCTTAGATTTAAAATGTCATTCAAGGATCCAGAGCCCAACCTGCTGTGAGACCACTTGGGGCCTGCCAGGTCCTCATTTGAACCAGAGCCCAGGCCTGGCATGTGAGTGGAACTTCCTTCATCAGACAGGCCCGGTGTGGAACCCTGCAGCAGAACTCCCTGCAGAGAGGCTAGAGGCAAGACCCAGCCAGCTGATCCAGGAGCAGAACATCTTGCAAGAGTGGCACAGAGGGTTCACCTGCAAGGGCTGCAGCAGGAAGAAGTGGAGCACAGTAGCAAGACCCAAGCCATACCTACCTGGACGAGTTTGAACTTGGTAGTTTTGGACGTGGTGCTTAAGTAATAACTCTATCAAAGCCTACACCTAAGGTCAAAAGACAGTGCTATACAAAATGACAAAGAGAAGGAGCAAAAATGCATTCTCAGGCTCCAAGCCTACCCAGAACAAATGCAGGAGACAATACCATAGAAGAAATTGGAAATCACACACCTGAAATCTCTGAAATAATAGCATCTGAAGTAAAGAAACAACTGCAGAAAGGTATAGAGGAAATCAGATTAGAAATAATTTCTGAAGTAAAAAGAGAAATGATAACTATAATGAAAGTAGTACTAAGTGCTTCTAAAGAAGACACTGATAAAAAAGTAGAGGAGAATAGAAAAATGAAGGGATCTTTGAATGAACAATATAGGAAAGAAATAGAATGCGTGAATCAGATTCAAAGTGCTATACAGGAACTTAAGACCTCAATCACAAGCTGGCAAAACTGTTTCAGAGTAAAAATAGACTTTCAGGCCTTGAAAACACTATTGCAGCTAGTGAAAGGGTAACAAAAGATCTCTTAAAAACAACTAGGATGAAGGAAAAAATAATTCAAGATCTGCAAGATGATGCAAAGATGAACAGTGTAAGACTAATAGGTATCAATGAGAAAGGAATCAACAAAATGATGTAAAAAGAATATGGGCAGAAGTAATAGCAGAAAGTTTCATAAATATGGGGAAGCAATCTGACAGTCAGTAACCAAGGCATATAGAACTCCAAAAAACATTAACTTAATTAAAACCACACCAAGACATTACAATCAAGATCCCAGTAATTCAGCACAGGAGCAGTATACTAACGGCCACCAGAGAAAAGAAACAGATCACATTTAGAGCAAAACCCATCAGAATAATGGCAGATTTCTCTTTACAAACCATCAAGTGAAGAAGAGCATGGAACAAAGTACTTCAAGTCTTGCAAGAAAACAAATTCCAACCCAGACTGATATGCCCTGCAATATTCTCTGTCACGTATAATGAAGAAGTGAAATACTTCCATGACAAAGAACAACTAAAGAATTTTATTATGACAAAGTCAACCCTACATAGAATACTAAAAGATATTCTAGAGAGGGATCCAAATGAGCACAAGTCTATGAATGAGAATGGAAAGAACCCACTAAATAGGGCAAACAATTAAACACAGGAGAAAAAGAGGTATACAAAAACAGTCTTTCAATTATTCTTTTGTATACAGCAGCAAAATATTTCCATCAGCATACTCTACAAATGAACTTCTCCTGCACCCTATAGGTCATGATTCTGTCTGGGTCTACAGGGTGGATATCGAGGAAATGGCAGTAGCTCAGTCCCACAAGTGACACCTGGACACCAGTAAGCATCATGGACACTGCCTATGTCCACGACATATTAGAACTTTGTGCGATATCCTATCCCCAAACTGTTAGAAGTGCTGGTCATATATTTGCCATTCCAGTATTTATGTTATGTTTTACTCATAGTAATTCTTCATTATCATTAAAGTTTTTTCTTAAATTGTTTTGAAATATTTAATTTTTAATTAATTAATAATTTTCTGAAATTGTTTAATCTTAATTTTTGTTTTAAGATTTATACTGTATCTTTGACTTACAATCTACTTATAAGATATGGTATGATATTTTCTCCAGAAATAGAAATTTTGAAAAGTACATTTTCATTTTCCATTGACTTTATGTTACTTCTTCCTTGTCTTTTACACACATACACACACACACACACACACAGACACACACACACACATATGAAAACGTGTATATAACCCAAAATAAGATTGATACAGTTTTGTAGAAATCTTCAATAACCTTTTAAATGGGTTCATCTAATATCTTACACAGTCCTGCATAACTAACATTTTGAGAACTCTTTATTTTTTATCCAAGACCATACAGCAACTTCTCTTGTCTTCTGGTTTATGCTCTTTGTTATTTTCTATATGCTACATCTGGAATTATTAGACTATTTCAAGTTATATAACTGGAAAATATTTTAGTTTTCAAAGGTATGTTTGCTAAGCATAAAATTCAATGAGAACAGCTTTTTTTTTCTTTCAGTCCTTTGAATTAATTAGTGTAGTTTCTTACACATTTGCTTTTTTTTTTTTTTTTCTAATGTGGAATAAGATGCTATTTAATTTTGTTCTTCCATAGCTAATATTTTTCTGTATATGCTTTAATGAATTTTTTCTTTACAATTAGTTTTGGACAATTTCATTTTTGTGTATATTGGTATGAATTTTATTCACATTTCTTGTGAAAAGGGTTCATTTTTCTGGGAAATGTGGTGCTATAATTTCAACTAAATTCAGAAATTTTAAATTTTTAAATATTTATTGCCTACCCCTTTCTACTGTGTGAATTCTTTCTTTCTTTTTTTTTTTTTTTTTACCTTTGGTGGAACCAGAGATTGAATTCAGGCCCTTGCGCTTGCCAGGGTAGTGTTTATTCCACTGAGCCATCTCCCAAGCCCCTTGAGAATTCTAATTATATGAATATAAGTCTCCAAAATTTGGCACAGAAGGACCTATTAGATGACTGATCTGTAAATTCTTTCTTCATTTTTATTTTGTACAATTTTTATTGTTATATTCATTTTAACAAAAATGCTCGTCAAAATCCTTATGTGTTCAGAGATGAGGCTTTTGGAAAATGAGTGTTCACAGGGCCACATTTACAACCAAATATTCTGTTAGGAGTTAGGAACAGCTTGTAGGGAGGTCATTGGTGATGTGACCTGGCAGGGTATTTGTTTCAACGTCTTTTACCTTCTCTCTGTTTTCTGGCTTGAATGAGGTGAAAATGCTTAATCCACTGTGCCCCTTTACTGTACTGTTTCTGTCTTGAGCCCAATCACTTGTGAACTCAACCCTTGGAAATGGAGCCAAAACCAACTTCTCCTTTAATTTGTATATATTTGGTATCCTGCTTCAGCAGATGTAAACTGGTTGATACACTTTGCATTACTTCAATTGAAATACTTGAGATCAACTTATAAAAAGAAAGGTATTTTTTGGTTCACCGTTTTAGAGATTTCAGTCCATGACTGGTTGGACCTGTTGGTTTTGGGCCTGTAGTGAGGGAAGACACTGTGGCAGGAGCTCATTAATGGTGAAACCATTAAAATAATGATTGAGACATATAAGAGTAGAGAGAAGATCCTGGTGCCTGGATATCCCTTGAAAAGCACATTCCTAATGATTGGAAGATTGTTATGGTTTCTGTCCAGATTTTAACCCAATGCCTCATGTAGTTTTAAATGGGGATTGTTTTGGAGGTAGCCAAATCTGGAACACATGATTAAAGGTCCTGGGATTAAGGGTCCTGGGATTAAGGGTGCACTTTCTGTATCAGTCCACTGATTTGATTGGTGCTGGTCTAATCTCAGTAGACTAAATACAGTATAAGCAACAGAAATCTTGTTTCCTCTCTCTCTTCCAGTGTCATGATTGGCTGCCCCTTTGCTATGAGCCACCCTGCGTTGGAGCCAGTTGATTATGGACTAAAACCACTACAAATGGTGAGCTAAATAAACTTCTCCTCTAACTTTGGGCATCAAATATTTTGTCTTAGCAAGAGAAAAGTAGTTAAGACAGAAGACCTTCCAGTGGGCTCGATCTCTTAGAAATTCTACTACCTTGGAACAGTTACACAGGCTGGAAATCAAGCCTTTTGCACATGGGCTTGTGGGGAACATTTGTCTAAAGTATGGCAGCTATAGTGTTGGAAAATGGTCAGTAGAGTTGTTTTCAGAAGAATATTTTTCAGGACAGTACAGACCTAGTCATAATCTAACAAATACTGCTATAATAACAATTGTAATTTTTATGAACCACAAACTAATATGTAAATATTGCTTTAATAATTATTACCATGTATGAGGTTTAAATTATTGGTGCATTCAACATTTGACTTTATAGTGAATAATCATTTAATGAGATACACATTCAATTTGTGACATTATAAGTGATACAAATTGTGTAGTGAAAGTACAATTTCATTGGGAAGGAAGATTGAGAGAAGATTACTGATACAATGAGGCAAATATAAAAAGAAATATCAGCAGGAGAGTGGGTGTAAGGCACCTTAATGATATGGATGTATTTTGCTTGACTGAGAAGTTTGTTTCCTTTGAAAATGGCAGTTACAAAAAATGATATTCAAAGGTTTGACTATTGCAGAAAAGTCTACACAGAACCAAAAACGCAGAGTTTTGGAGCAGTTGGTTGGGAAGAAGGAAAATATTAAGAGGCACTTTCCTTTGCAACATGAGACTCAATAATAGTGTAATTATACAAATAGCCTTTTGAACACAGAAAACAAAGCAGAAAACCCTTGAGTGGGAAATGAAAAGAAGCTTTTGGATAAGCTTAACTGAAATAACTTCATGGAAAAAGAGAAGATTCCATCAGGGCCAGAACAGACAGCGGGATCAGAGGAATGGAACCATTTCATCTCAATAACCAAACCCAGAGATTAATTTTGTAGTTATGATTCAGGGGTGGTGGGAGTGGCTGTGGGGAAAAGACATTGGATTCCCTCTTCTTGGTGTTACATTATTTTTATGAACTCTGTCTGTTGAGTGTGTGCTTTTCCCATTTGTCTGGCCAAGGCAGAGAGTGAGTAAGCTCCTTCTGGCATACATTTTCCCATTTATCAAGGCTTGTGTTTACACTAGCAACACACCACCCTATATAAGGTGCTCTTTCTGTTAACTCCGCACAGCTGCTAATTAGCAGGTCACTTGCGGGTTAGAGGTGCGCTTGTGTTGTGCTTCTCTGTTGGCTGTTGTGTTATTACAACAACTGTAAATGCCATATGCAGCTGCCATATGGGTTGTGCTCAGAAGGCTGTTTGTATAATTACAGGCATTAGCCGGAGATGGAGCTGCCAGCTGACATTCAAGAGGCAATAATAACTTAATTTCCCTCACAGCAAATTGGCTCTCTAATAGAGAATTTAGTTATTCTCCAGACTTAGGAATAGCTTGAGAATTCCAGCAAGCACATTGCAGTCGAGCTATTATTGTCAGGGTAGGCTAAGCATGCTCACAACCAAGTCACTTTCCATCCCTGAGATCTACCAAGAAGTGATAGTACTTTATATTACATGATAACTCTTTTACTTCTAAAGGAAAAAGAGTATATACATGTATCTATAAATCTGTGTATTATCTATTTTAAATAATACATATATATCCTAAAGGTATTTAGATGCATATCTATATATATTTGTACATATACATTCTTTCATGTACACATGCATATTTAGAGAAGGAGAGAGACACACAGAGACAGGGTTCAACTTCAGCTAGCCTCACTGGGAGACTGTCTCAAGATGTCAGGAGAGGTGGGTGTCTACCTAGTGCCTCAGCACTGTATACAGCTTAGGCAATTCTCTGTTTTGTCACAGTGCTTGGAACTAAGTCAGCTAGAGAGTCATCTGGGAACTTGCTCACTGAAACACTACCTTTATCATTATTCATGTTATCCCTTAAAAAAAAAAGCTTTCTTCTCCCATTTTCCCATCAAATTCTGGTGGAAACATCATATCCTCTGTGATAGCTACCACACGTCTCCTTTTTATTGTTAGAGAGTAGGATCTTTTGCTTCCTGGTGTTTTTTTGTACTGAAATAATGATCACAGCATTATGACTCTCATATTATGCATGATTGTTTGTGTCCAGCCTCTACGTGGACTGTGAGAATCTAACAGCATCTGGGTCTTATCTATCTTTTAACACCTATGATGCATTTTACTCACTAGGTGTTGAAAGCAGTCATTAAACTAACATATACATGGGTAAGTAATTAGATACATAGGCAGCTATAATTTTTCTGCACTTACAATTTTGCATGGCAAGAATTAATTCTGTTTTTGTAGTACTGGGGATTGAACTCAGGGCCTAAGGTATACCACAGAAGCATTTTACCATTGAGCTAAATCTCCAGCATGAGAGAACTTATTGAAAAAAAAATATGGATTTGAGGATTTGAAAATAAAGTCTATTTTTAATGCAAGATGCATAAAGTATATATATATATGTACATACATGTTAGTTTTATGTATAGTTTGTATATATGTACATTTGTTCATATATATCCATAACTATATATGTATTCATAGCTATCCTAATTACTTTGGTATTTCTTACCATTTAAATAATATCATAAAACTTTTAATGCTTGAAAGGTGTTATATTTTATCAAACAGTAAGAGAAAGTTATAATGCATTATAAATACTATGGATTAAAAATTAAAATGCTCTCATGATAAATATTAATGCAATTAAAGTCCAGAAAGATGTGTGTAAATAGGCTGGGGAGATAGCTCAGTGGAATAAGTGCTTGCCTGGCAAGTGCAAGGTCCTGAGTTCAATCCCTGGTACCACCAAAAGAAAAACAAAGATATTATTCAGAGAGCAAATTGGCCAAGCAATGGCTGTGACTTATCTGCATGGCTAACACTGAGAAAGGATCTACAAACTGAGGTACAGGGTTTCAGGATAAATCCTGAGGGAATTTGACTGACCTTGACAGATACAGAAGTTACATTTCTTGTTAGATAGATCTTGCTTCATCTTGGTCTTAACCATCCAGCAGAAAAGTATAAATATGAGGTATAAAAAGTAAAGCCTTATTAATATGCTGAGCAGTAAAAGGCTCAAGTCAACAATGTCTGATATTGCCAGTCCTATGAATAACCTGCTACTATTATGGACTGCTGGGCTATATTGGATTATTTTGCTGAATTCTGCACCTACAATATTAAATGGCAAGGGAATACCCATTTCTGACAAAACTAAACAAAAAAAGAGGATATAAATGAAGGACCATTGTTTATCTGTATATACAAAATAGTTAAGATAGATATGCAGCTACTTTCTCTTAATTAAATGAGAAGAAAGATTTGTACTAATAGTGTTTGGACAGGATATCATGTCTGCATCTTGTGCTATGAATAACCACTATGAAGACAACAATGTGCAATGCATTAATTATTGAAACTGTCCCACTGATCGGTTTTAAAACTGTCTCATTGCTATTTGTTTCCCAATAAAATTAATAAAAAGATGTGTGTAAATAATAATATTGAGTACTTATACATGGTAGGATTTGTGATTTCTCTTTATTTGGCTAATTTGTATTTTGTACAACATTTTCAATATATATATAATATCCAATAAAAATTAATACTAATATATATATAATTTCACCGATATATTAAAAAATTTTATCAGAAGAGGGATTTTAATATTTCCCAATTCTCTTTTAAATTTGTCCAAGCTATTTATGTTGCATGAAAGTGTTGGCTGGTATGCTTGATTAATAGGATTCTCTTCCTTTACAGACATTTTCTCAGGATTGAGGTAATATTTCAGAGTTCACACGTGCAGCGGAGAGTAAGGGCATGAAGTTAAGACATTTTGAAGACAGAATACTGGTGCTGGAGCAATGTTGAATACTTTGTCTAACTATTTGTTCATTTTTTGCTTATTTTTGTAAGAAGCACAGACTAGAGAGCAGCAAAAGAATCTGTAAGTAAAGCTTGCTGAGCTTGTAATACATTCCAGGTAATAATCTTGTAGACCCATGTATTTTTATTTTCTAATTTTTATAGCTATGATGTAAGGTAAGAATTAATACTTAACTGTTTTGATCTTACAATCAAGGCTGAACTGGAACTCAAAACCTGTTCACGGGACTCCATAGCCCAGATGATAAATGTGCCATTTTTCAGTTGACACACGTTGGTGAATAAAACGCTTCTGGGTGTTTTGGTGGTCTAGTTCTTTACATTTTGTGCTTGGGTTTCATTTAATAAATAATGTCATAAGGCAAGGATGTGCTCAGGGTAGTGGATCCATGGTCGGTGCCCATCTAGATGTCCTTCTGAAGGCCAGTGATTCTCCATCTTAGCCCACTAGAGCGGGATCATTCATCGTCAGCTCCTTCTCCAGGGGTGGTCCTTCGGCACAGGGGAACAGCCTTATCCAGGAGATTGTATTCTTCCTCACCTTGGCTGGTGAGGGGAGGCAGACAGGGGCAACTGACAGCTGACGTGGAGCTAGCCTGCCCCTCTGCCTTGAGGGAGACTTTAACTTGTGGTGTAAATTGTGCACCAGAGCTGGCCCCGGGATCAGACGAAGGCGGTCACAGCTGACACTCAGTCCTGCTTCCGCTTTCCTCGTTTGTCTCATCCTTTCTCCTTCTCTTTCTTTATCCTGAGAGAAGGTCTTGAACAAA
Source organism: Octodon degus (assembly GCF_000260255.1). Classification (NCBI taxonomy): domain Eukaryota; kingdom Metazoa; phylum Chordata; class Mammalia; order Rodentia; family Octodontidae; genus Octodon; species Octodon degus. Next base: position 2,225,857 of record NW_004524829.1, on the reverse strand, counting down.
TCACTTTCATGAGAAACTCCTCCCTCAGTGGAGGCCCTACCTAGCACAGGTATTTAAATAATGTAATAGAAATACTTTATGATGTTTGAAATTTCACCTATGTGAATCAGGCTGAATCTTTTAATTTGTTTAAGTGTCTTCTATACTGTGACTTCATGTAAAATATGTTTTAAATATTGATATGTTTTATAATCTAGTAGGACCACCTCTTTCTTCTATTATCTGACTAATGTTAATCTTTTTAGAGTTTTCTTGTCATTTTTGTCTTTCAAATATTTTTTGGGAATTCTAAAAGCCCTTTTATAAATCCATTTCTACACAAAACAAAAATAAATTAATTACAAAAGAAAAAAAAAGACACAAAAAAGAATAACTGACTTCATATGGCCACAAAAGAGAAAAATAAGGGGGATAAAGCCAACTTGCTCAACAATAAAGGGTTCTTTCTCTTTTTTTAAAAAAATATGAAATATAAACAAAGGGTTCACATACTTAAAACAAGGCTCAAGAGCAGACCTACAGTCTTGGAAACCCATTAAATTTGAAATCAGATCTATAATATTCTGTTAAGATCTTGTTGATGCTTTTAATAGAGTTATGTTGGAAATACAGTTTGACTAAATTGAATAAAAAATCATGATTTTGATTCTGTCTAGCTAAAACATGAGATGATTTTTCATTTGTAAAAGACTTCTACCATATATGTATTAAGCTTTTTTTCATGGAGTGATTACATTTCTTTAGTAGATTTTTTTTTTTTTGGTAAATGGAATAATTCAGTCCATCATTATTTCTAATTGCTTATTTTTTTCATATAGGAGGATGTTGTTCATTCTTATATATGAAATATACTGTGTTCACTTACAGGTTCTTATAGTACTTAATAATATTTTGAGTTGATGTCCTACTATGTTTCAAAAGTATAATCATATTACATATTATAGTTTAATATTAATTAAATTGTAACTAAATAATTTTTCCTCCTCTTTATAATGTTTACATCTCAAATAATTTTTCCTACTCTTTGCAATGTTTACATCTCAAATTTCTTCTTCTTATTTAATCATATTGACTAGCACCTCCAGAGAGAGAATAAGCAAATGTCTTTTATTACCACTGATGTGTGTGTATGTATGTATGCATGCATGCATGCATGCATTTATTGATTTTTCTTGCACTGGTTATTCAACCCAGAATTTTTGCTATGAGCTAGACATGAAAAAACATGGTTTTGAAAACTTAGGCAGCATCTTGCTGCGTTGCCTGGAATGGGCTTGAAGTTGGATCCTCTTGCCTTCACCTTCCAGAATGCTGGGTGACAGTATGGACCACAACACCCAGCTGGCACTCTTTTGTAGTCTATAACTTAGGTAGAAATCCTTCTAATACTTCTCCATTAATTATAATGCTAGACTGTTTCATTGAGATTTTCAAATCTGTATAGCTGTTTTATTAACATATTAAAAAGTAACTAAATTTTTGTAAGAACAAGTAGCCAATCAATTTACCTTTTAAACAGGTGAGTAAATTGAATGAATTATTTACTCTTTCTCCTATTTTTTTATTTTTATTTTTTGTATTTTAGGGAAGGGTCTACAGAGTGCTCAGTGTCTCAATACTAGATCGCACTCCTAGTGATCCGCCTGTTTACAGCCTCCCAAGAGGTGGGATTACAGGTGTGCATCACCTCCCTCAGTCTCAATTGTCCTCTCGGTGTGCCTTGGGGGCAGGGTCAGCACAACAAGCCCTGGGATCGATCCCCCGCCCCTGTGCCAGCTTGCAGCCACCTTAATCCTCTGAGCTATTTGGCCGGTCCTTCTTTCTCCTAGATAATTAATCAAAAATAAATGACAAAATTAGAACATCATTTTAAATTTCCAGTAAATTAATGGATGTATGCATTGGGCATCAATGACTGGACATTGCAAGAAGGGAAACAATCAACTATGTTTCATGATGAAACAACTAAATTTTATCACATGTTGCCAAAGAATTAAGCCTATGTCCGACTGACCCTCTCCAACTGGTTACTAATATGCAGTAAATACAAAAGACAGAGAGATGAATTAAACTGTACCATGAGTAGGTATCTGTAAAACACAGGCTATTGGCAAATCCATATGTCAAAGTTTTATATACCTTAGATAAACTCTGAAAAGATAAAAGAATTTAAGAAAACATTGTACATGAAAGAAATGTAACCTACAAATTGATTTTTTTAAAATGGCAAGTATAGGGCTGGCTAGATGGCTCAGTGGTCTAAGGCACCTACTTGGAACAAGCTTGGCAAAGCACAAGGACCGCGGTTCAATCCCCCAGCACCACATGCCAGCTAGCCCTGCCCCCTGGTGGGCTGAGCTGGCCACACACACACACACACACACACACACACACACACACTAAATAAATGTTAAAAAAATGACAAGTATAGTACAGTGTACATGATACTCAGTTGGAAGATAGAGAAGTAAAGAAATCCATGAAAAAACATACAAAACTGAGGGTGGTATAGTTTTGCTTACAATTTGGATAGATATGTGAAAAGACTCACAAGGTTGTATTTCTTAATCCAAATGGTGGTTATAAAGATGTGTTTTCTTACATTAATTTTTCTGTAGTTATCTTCTTATAGTTTCGTTTACAATAAATGCTTTATTAATGTATTAAAAGGATCACTAATTTTTTTGTACTAAGACATAAAATAAAATCAGGTAGAAGTTGTAAGTTTATGGGGGAGTGAGTCTGGTGTGTGTTCAAAGTAGCCAGCTTTTGACATTGCAAGCTATTCAGGAAGATAGTTATTTAGGAAGCGAAGCAGGTAACACGGTGCTGCATCTGGGGAAGCACTGATGCTCTGCTGCGCAGTCAGCCCACAGAGGTAGCAACTCAGCCCCGATAATAAACTAGACGGGCAAAGTTTAATGAAAGGGAGACGCTTCATTTGTAAGACGAAAAGGAGGATAGAGGAGAAGACCGATAGCTACTCTGATAAGAAAGGATCAGGAAGGGGACTCTGGAAAGACGGAGGACCTGGGGGCTCTTTATTCTCAGCTGTTTTTTTCTGGGGGGTGGGTGGGTTGGTGAGTGACCCTTTCCCCTTCACCTGGACGGTGCCATAACTGGATCGGCCTGCAGGTACCTCTGCCTAACATCATGTTCTTGCTAGTGATCTATATGCAGCAAAATAGGTAGACATAAAAGTCTGCTGGGCCAAGCCTCTGGGAGGAGCAGAGTCCTGAGAAACAGACCTGGAAAGGGAGGTGGTGAGCAGATTGCAAATAGTCCTTCTGATTTTGACAGTGCCACCGTGTGCCTGGCACTTTGCTTTACAAATGTTATTTTATTTAATCAGCCTGACATATAGGTATTATTATAACCTGACATTAGCACATCAAGCATCTACTTTTCATTCTAGTCAGAGTGTAGAAGCTTGGAAAACAGAAGCATTCCCAGCAGGCAGCCTCACTGGGCAGCAGAAAGCTGTCCAAAGCAAAATGCTGGTCTCGAGTCTGAAGTGTCAATTATATTTCTAACAATTGCATATGGACTTCATTAGCCAGCTAAATGGTACCTATTTTAGCATCCTGCCAGCTGGAGGGATTTCCAGTAGGAAATGTGAGAAGGGAATAAGTCTAGGAATCTCAGGTTCCCCAGGGCCTTCTGGAATTCATACAGATGAAGCGAGATAAGGTCAGCTCTGACCGCCCTTCTCCCTGCACTGTGTGCAGAGTTACCTCACAAACGGATAAGCCTGCAGCACCTGTATCTGCCCTGAGACAGACAGAAGCTTGACCTGCTGGTTTTGCATCCCGTTGGGTGTCTGAAGCTGAGTTCCCTCCAGGGATGGTAGGCAGAAGCAGAAAGAGCTCATTCAGCACCAGCTCTCTGTGGGAAACTTGTATCTCTTTGACACGAGGGTTCTTTATTATATGCTTCCTATTACATCTTTAGCACAGCTTTGTGTTGGCTTTTCCCATAGGTTAAATATAATGATGGTAACCTAATCCTGAAGGTAACAGAATAATCTTAGAGGACACAAGGCTCTATTTAATTCTTGCCAAATGACAGAATATACCCAGACTTTGAACAGGCCCCTACAGAACTCCAGTAAGTTTTTGTGTCTTGCCTAGCTTGGAGCCAGAGTCTTCTCTTTCTATTCTTTTCTTTCCCACTCCCAGGCAGGATCTGATTTCACACCAATTGGTCTGTAAGAGGATAATGGTATCACAATTCAAGACAGGCAACCATGGAGAATTGTTTTATATGCTTCTGATCCTCATGAAGCTTCAGTGGCCTGGGCTACGGCTTGGTTTTCAAGGAGAGTCAATACCAGGGCAGAAGATGATGTGGCCAAAGAGAAAAAAAAATGGGCTTTGAAATCAGATTGATGAGTTGGAAACACAGCCTGTTTTTTATTAGCTGCGATTTTAGCCAGTTTTGGGGCCTCACTTTCTTAATGAGAAAAAATAGTAATTGTGACACTCCCTACTTATAGAAATACAGTGATGTTCAGAGTGAAGTGACTACCCTATATGTAGCCTCATTATTGGAATTATTTGAAAATAGTGTTTCCAAATTAATTCCCCCCCTCCCTGCCTGGGTGGTATGGCATATTACTGTCTTTGTAGCTCATTATTAAAATGCTCGAGACTGGGATAATAGGTGGCAATAATTTTGATACATTTGGAGTCCTAAATTTTCTTTCTAATTCATGTATTTGGTACAGGGTTTCACTACACAGCTCAGACTTGTAGGGATCCTCCTGTTTTCAGCCTCCCCAGCTCTGGGATTATGGTCCGTGCTCTGGATTGGGTTGAGGCTCTGAACACCCAAGGGCAGGGCCTGTGAGGCATGCAGTACTGCAGATAAAACTAAGCAGGCACTTAGTCTGCTGAGCTATCTATCCTGCTGGGCCTGGAGTCCTAAATTTTCTACTTGGACTCAATCTTTGTATATAAAAAAGTATTTACTGAGAGCCAAATTGTATGTAGTGAAATGGACACTTTCAGATGCTGAGTGTTATACAAATAAGACTCCTATAGTCTATGTTTCAAGGGGCTTCTAGACTGACAGGGAGCCAGGATTCTTGTGGAGGATGATGGTTTGTGGCAGGTTCACAGAGAAGGTTGGAGGCAATTTTGCCTTTTATGGATCAAAGAGAATGTGCTTCTTGAGTCAATACTTGAGGTTCATTAGCTTTTCCAGATGAAAAAAAAAATCAGCAGCTGTGAATTTGAGATAGATGAGCTGCTTGGATCAATCAGAAAAATTCCCCAGGTGGGTTGGAAAATGGTTAAAAGTTTATGGTGTTTGAGTACTGTGATAGTACAGATATGGATGTCTCCCCCAAACCTTAGGTGTTCAGAGATGGAGATCTAGCAGGGTGGTTTGATCACAGAGGCGCTATACTTAGTGGTGATTTTTATCTCTGGGGTGAGTTCAGTGGATGTGTGTGCTGCTGGGAGGTGAGGCTTGGTTTGAGACCAGTCACTGCAGGCATGACCTAGAAGGGCACATCTCCCTTCCTGGCCCCTCTCTTCTTCTGCTTCCTGGCTGCCTTGATGTAAACAACTTTCCTTTGCTTTCATCATTGCTAGTTTTGTGTGTAAGCCTGCTAAACACAGACAGAAACTTCTAAAATATGAGTTAAAATAAATATTTCCTCCTTTAAATTGTAGGTCTTAGGAACTGTATCCCAAGAATGGAAAAGTGACTAAGACAGATTTTGGTACTGAGAGAGGGGTTGTTGCTGCAACTACTGATCATGAGGTTTAGAGTGGTTTGAACTGGTTTGCAAGAAAGTTTGGAAAGGTTTGGAGACATCCATTGGAGAAGCTCTAGAATGCTGTAAAGCAAGCTCGGTGGGAGATTCTGGTCCAAGCTCAGAAGATCAGAATGCTGAATAAAAATGCAAAAGATAAAGTCCAGGTCCAGATGATTTCAGATGGAAACAGGAATTCCACTGGCCACTGGGTCAGAGGTCATCTGGTTATGATCTGGCAGAAAACTGGTCTCCACTTTATCAAAGATTTCACTATTAAAACAGAAACACTAAATCTACTGAAGGAAAAAGTAGGTAGAGATCCTAAAGACATAGGGATAGGCAAAGAGTTTGTGAACAAAAACCAGATGGCACCAGAAATACTTCAAAGAATAAACAGCTGGGATCTCATGGTTTTGTAAAGTTTATGCACATCAAAAAAAAAAATCATCAACAGAATGAAGAAAAAAAAACATGGATTGGAAACAAATTATAGCTGATGGTAACTAAAAGGGCTTCTATCTAGAAAAACATATAAAAAATTTTAAAAAACCGGGTCCTCTTGTTTTCCTTTTATCTTTTCTAAAAATTTATTTTGAAGAGAGTATAGCAATAATTGATGTGATATTTTCTGGAAAGCAAGCAGTAATATGCAATCATATGTCCAGTCTTACATAACTATATCTATTAATCTGAACAACAGATTTGATGATAAAAATAGATAATATATCAACCATTGTCAGTCAGCTATTCTTGTTCTGAAAACCTGTAACACATGTATTGCTGTATGTGATCCTGTTTCTGACATTGCTTCTGATTTTTGTTCTTGCTTTGATATTTTACTTTTCAACATGAAATACTAAAATTAAATTTAATAAAAAAATAAGGCTGCCCAAATGCAAATACCCAGTTCAAATATGGACGTCTGAGATGAGTACATACTTCTCAGATGAAGAAATGTAAGTGGCAAATAAATATACAAAAAAGTTCAACATCATTGGTCATTTGAGAAATGCAAATTAAAGCAACACTGAGATTCTATCTAACCCCAGAAAAAATGGTGAATCATCAAGATGTCAACCAGGAACAAATGCCAGAGGGGCTGTGGGGAAAAAAGAACTCTTCTCCACTGTTGGTGGAAGTGTAGACTGGTAAAACCACTATGGAAATTAGTGTGGAGATTTCTCAAATATCTAGGACTGGAAATCCCATTCAATCTAGCTACTTCTCTTCAGCATACTTTTCCAAATGAACTGAAAACATCATGCCACTGTGATGCATATGCACCCATGTTTATAGCAGCACAATTTGTCACAGCTAAATCTTGGAAACAACCCAAATTCCCATCAGTTGAGGAATAGATAAAAAAGATGTGGTATTTTTACACAATGAATTGTTACTGAGCTATAGAAAAAGATAAATTTGAGGCTTTTATAGGTAAATGGATGCCACTAGCGATCATACTTACAAGTGAAATAAATCAGACCCACATGTGCAAACATTGTATTGTCACCCTAGTGTAAGAAACTGTAAAAGCTCAGTAAATAAAATCTAATAGGTAAAATACATCCTATGACAGGGAAAGAATCTGTTCAAAGGGAAGGAAAAATAGGGATGAAGAAAAGGACAGGAGAGGGGAAGAGGGGTGGAAAAGATAAATTTATGTATATATGCAGGATGGCTTGAATAATTGCATTGCTGGTTTCTGCTGGTCTACAGAGGGGAGCAGTTGATGCTTAAATATTTTTTCTTGTCCTTTTTAATTCCTTATTCCTTTTAAAAATAAATTTTGCATATTTATATCTGCTAATCTGAACACCAATTTGAAGCCAACATTATGTGATACAACAATCATTGTTGGATTCTTATTGCCTTCTTTAGTGAAGTTCTGAATTGTTTCTATTATTTTTAATATTTTATATTGTCTTTGGATAGTAAAAGAAAGAAAATGAAATTTTGTTCCTATTTTGATCATGTGCTGAGATGCTCAAGAGACTGAGATTGAGGGTGGTAGATTACTTAATCTGATGAAGGAAATTTCAAGACAGACTAGCATTTATCCTGTGTCATGGGTACCGCTGGTGACTTTTAGCCAGGTGTATACTGAAAGTCAGGAGCAAGAAGCCCACTTAAAAATTCTCAGCTTGGCCAGAGAGAAAGCCTCTGCAAAGATGAAGTGATGATGAGTCAGGCTGCTGAAAGGTTTAAGAAGAAACCAAGTACTGTATATTAGGAAAATAGCAAAGATGACTTGCCGCATTCCAGAAATCAGCAAGATCTTAGCCTTTGGCTCTCTCAAAGATATAAAAAGTAAGCCCACATTGAACTTTGCTCAAAATGATCACCTAAGGAATTTATTTCTGGTATTTATTTCTGTTCACAGTTCTTCATTATCCAGGCACTTGGAGGTCTCTGTAGCCATGATATGGGGGGTGGTATCTACTGCTTGAACTGGTAGCAAAGCTTGGCATCATCTACATAGTGGTGGTTTTACAGGCATGCAGAATACAGAGTACAAGGAGGCTTTGACCCAAATATCAGAGCAGGCCTGCCAAGCCTGACTGTGCCACTGAGAGGGCAGTACATAAAGCTGTGGAAGTGAAGCCTAAAGTGCAGTATATACCCCAGGAAGTTGGAGAAACCAGGGATGTAGAGTAACAGAGAAAGTTACAGACAGCAAGCAAAGCCATCCCAAGAGAGAGAATACAGGAGCATGTGTGGAGCCACCCAAGTCCTTTGATGTTCACATCTCTTCCCTGAGCACTGGACATGAAGCTAAAAGGTTTAGTTAGCCTTTCTGGATTTGAGTTTTACTGTGGTGCTATTCCCTCTATTCCTTTTGTTTCTCTGTGTCTTCCTATTTCTCCATTCTAAATGAGGGCCTATTCAGTAGTATTGAATGTTGCAAGTGTTTAACTTTCTTATTGATTCTCACAGGGGCTCACAGTGAATTTTTACTGAGTCTCAGAGGAGATTTTGGACGTAGACTTTCCAGACATGCTGAAACTGTTTACATTTTGGCCACTCTTAGAGATGGGCTAAATACATTTTCCATAGAGATACAGAATGCTACAGTTTTGACCTGGAATGTTCTCCCAAAGCCTCAGGTATTTAGAGACGGGGCTTTAGGAAGATGGTTAGATCATGGAGGCACTGTGTTCACTAACGGATTCACTCACTGAGATGTGTTAATTGGCTGTATAAGCTGCTGGGAGGTGTGGCCTGTTCAGACATGGATCACTGGAAGTATGACTTGGAAGGGTACATTTTCCTCCCTGAATCTTCCCTTCTTGCTTTGCACCTTTCTTTTGCCCAGGCCCGCCCCACCAGGCCATTGCTGTGCATAAGCATGCCAAACACAAACTGAAATTTCTGAAATGTTAGCCAAAATAAAATTCTCTGCCCTTAAGTTGTGTATTTTGGGTATTGTCTTTCAGCAGCAAAAGAGTAACTAAGACAAGCTTAGAGCAGAGGAAAGACCACAGACCAAATTGGAGAGATTTAATTGGGCCAAGTCCTGAGGGTTTGTAGGGCATGTTAAAATGTTTAATTATGATCCGAAATACTATTATGAAACCAACAAAGTTTTCTCAGTAAAAAATTGGAAAAATATATTTGAACTTTAGAAATTTTCCTTGGCTGTAACTAAGAGCATTTTTAAGGTTTAAATTGTATTTCTATCTCCTGCTTGATGTATAGTATTTTTGCATCTTTGGCTTAAAGCTTTTCATTCATTTTGGAAAATTCTTAGCCATTATCCTTATCCTTATATAATTTGCTCTTGCTTTATGTTCCCTCTGTTCATTTTCCATAACTTTAAAAAATCAAGTGTGCTATGTCTTTTAGATTTTTTTTTCCAGTACCACATATTGAAACCAGGTGTTCTATCACTAAACTATTTCCTGGTCTGTATCTCTTAGAATACTTTACAAATTTGTCATTCTTGTTTATTTCTGTGATTATGCAATCTGTTTTTGTAATCTGTTTTTGTAAATATATCTACATCAGAACACAGCTATGCTCACTAAATTGCATATCATTGATGGCAAGATTTGTTCTGTAGTGGATAAAAAGCTGCATATGATTGAGAAACTCAGTCTAAAAGCGTGAAGTCTGAAATGTTCAAAATGCTGGACTTTTTGAACATTAATATGATATTACAAAGGGAGAGATTCTTGTCTATTCTTATGTGAGAAATCACAGTCAAGATGCAGGTGGACTAAAATATTACATAAAATTCTTCAAGCAATCTGTACACAGTGTATATATGAGGTATGAATGTATTTATTTGTTTGTTTATTTATTTAGCAGTCCTGGAGATTGAACTCAGAACCTTGTACTTGCCAGCCAGATGCTTATGCCTCTGAGCTATCTCCCCAACCTGTGTGCTTAGACTTGGGTCCTATCTCCTACATATCCCATTATGGATATAGTCATTGTGGAAGTCCCTCACTATTTCGCAGTTCAACTTCCGTGGACTCACTGTTTCACGGGTTTTCAAAACATACTAATCTAAATTGTTTATCTCAGCTTTTCACTATATTGCAGGATTTTGTGGTACTCCAGAGCATATGTATGTTGTTAAAATTAGGTAGGTTTATGACTTTAGAAAATGGTTAAGAACACTAGAAGTGTTTCTTAAAGTGTAGGAAAAGTTTATAAGAGTGTGGGAAGGGTTTATAAAGCCTTAAAATATATACAGATACTAAAATAAATATGTCACTACTTCACTGATTTTTGCTTATCCTGGGGGTGCCTGGAACATAATTTTTGTGATAAGTGAGGGACCACTGTATTCAAAAAGAAATCTGAAGCATGCTAGTTCCCAGACTCTTCAGATAAGGGATATTCAAACTGTACTTTCAGTAGAGATTGTACCTCTGAGAAAGCCTAACAACAGTTACTATTTGAATCCTTGCAGAAAAATCTATCTTTTTTATATTCTACTGTTAAATAATCTATTGGAATTTTTATGCTAGATTTTTTTCTAGTTATATAATTTCTATTTAATTTTTAATAGTTTCTAGTTCTTTGCTTAAATTCTTCATTTTTGAACACACCTATCACAATTACTTTTAAACCCACGTGGAATATAAAGTTAGTACCTATGTGGAATGCTTGTTGAATTTTATCACTTTTCTCCTCTCTATTGTTGGCCATTTTATGTCTAAACTCCTGGTATGTTTTCTGAGTGGTGTCTGGTTCCTGGCATACTGAAGAGGTATTTCTAGGGTGATAGGACCTTCAGATAGTTCCAGCTATGATTTGTAGAACACAACTATCTCAGGGAAAAATAAACAAGCTAGTCAAGGGTTGTGTTGATGGCACATGGTTTTTGAGTCTTTGTGAGGGCTGTTATATGTCTTGTTTGCCCATATCATGGGGATCACCTCTTTGAGGATCACAGTGATTTTCACCAAGGTTCTTCTTTCCTGGTGGACTATGAATTCCACATCTCATGCCAACCCACAGCTGGTGAGACTCCGCTCAGCCCATGAACCCCTTTTTTTTCTTGTTTGCTTTCCATCTGTCAGTGACACATTTGAAAAAGCAAATATTGTGAACAAATAATTACTACTTAATATTAGGGCCAAATTATTCCCTCTTCAGTCTACGGTCATGAGTCCTCAAGGCTTCTTGGAAGTGTAACAATCTGATGACTTCAAACATATTCCTTTACATATTTTGGAGATTTTATGATTATTAGATAGATGACTGTCTACAGTTGGTCACTTTGTTGTTACTGAAAAGTGGGATTATGGATTATAGATACTCTAGGAGAAACTGAATATATTTGAGAAATAATGATGGCTTAAAGCAAAGGTCATAGAAGTGATTAGGGTGTAGGATATACAGATGGTAAATAAATATGTGAAAAGTGTATTTAAAAATGATGATATTATTAAATGCTGGTAAGGATGTAGAGAACTATATCACTCGTACTTTGTAGATAAGAATGAAAAATTGTATATTCACTATGGAAAATAGTTTGATAGTTTATTTAAAAATTAGACATAACTGGGCCTTTATCCCCCAATGAAAATTTATGTTTATGTAAAAAAAATGTGTGCAGATACTCACAGTACTTTTATTTGTAATGTTCCCCAAACTGGAAATAACCAAGATGTCCCTCATCAGGGGAATGAATGGTTAAACAAATTGTTCATATGCACTGTGAGATATTTTTTCCCTCCCCCACCAAGTACTGTGAGATATTAACCAGCAATAAAAAGCAGCAGATTACTGAGCTAAAAAACAAACAAACAAACAAACAAACAAAATCTTGAATGAATATTGAGAAATTATCTTTATTGGAAAAAAAGCCCATGCCAAAAGGCTACCCACTATATAATTTCTTGTGTATAGCATTCTTCAAATGGAAAAAAATTTCAAATATAAAGAAAATTGAAACTGTCCTACCAATTTGATTTGAAACTGTCTCATTGCTATTTGTTTATCAATAAAAATTATGGGAAAAATATGAAAGAAAGCAAAAAAAAAAAAGGAAAAGATTAATGATTGCAAAGGCTTAGGAAAAGTGGCTTGGGGTAGTGCAGAAAGGAGTGAATGTGATTATAAAAGGCAACATGTTGAAGCTCTGCTTTATAACTGTATAATTAGACACTATAACAACAAAATTCATTCAAAAGTGTATGGCACAAGTACTCATATATGGGTACACTGTCTTTCATTCAGATGAATGAGCACATGTAGAAATGGAAACCTGAATAGAAATTGCAAGTTATATCTGTTATGATATTGGACTCTTGCTCTGTAAAAATGCTATCATTAGGAGAAAGTGCATGGGACTATGCAAAATTGCCGTCTATTAGTTCATATATCTGCTTGTGAGTTTACAATGATCTTAAGTCAAATTTCAACAAAACCCAGTAAAAATAATACCATTCAGAAATCTATAAACTTTTTCAAAATTCATTTTACATACTTTGTTACATCCACACACTTAGAAAGGAAAGTCACATTATTATGCAATTGATTTTTTATTACGATTATGTGATTTCATGATTCAGTTAAATACACAATTCAGGATTTTTAAAATTTTTTGAATTCTTTTCATTTTCTATATTTGGTACAGGGTCCTACTATGCAGGTCAGACTCCTACTGATTCTCCTGTTTTCATCCTCCCCAGCTCTGGGATTACAGGCTTGTGCCACCACCCCCGGACTTTGTTGCCAGCTCAGAGTGCCTTGGGGTAGAGACCAGCACATTATGCAGGACTGGGGATTGAACCCTGATCCTTGTGCTTGCCAAAGCAGGAGTTTAGTCTTCTGAGCTTTCTCGACAGCCCTACAACTCAACATTTTTTTGTACACAGAATAATCAAATAAGAAGTATCTATTAAAGCATACTAAGTGATTTGTACAATCCCCCCAAGGAATCAGAGTCCTTCTCTAGCAACATGATTTCAGATGAGACATCATACACTTTATTTATTTATTTATTTATTCATTCATTTTATTTTATTTTTTTCAAAATTTTATTAATAAACAGATAGCAA